>NC_133330.1:221180007-221445044 GCF_042186555.1 Aquarana catesbeiana | reverse complement strand
TGTTGTGTGTCTATTTTACCATATACTTGTATTAAACAGTATAGTGTTCTCTTTGCTCCCTTTCTGTGCAATAATTGATGATCCTGCCAGTTTCCCTTCTTTCCCATTTCAAACTGATCACACCAGGGCATGTACGCTCATCAATCCCAGTGTGGTGTCAGTTTGCTTTCTTGCATTCTACCAAAGGAGCACAGCCTGTCTGAGGTCCAATGATCAAACTTCTGCTGACATGCCCCCCCCCCCAGCTCTTCATTGGGAAGATCAGTGTATGCTGTTTCTCTACCTCCCGTTACATGCCCCCTGACAGCATTTTAGAGTATATTTCTCTCTTTACACTGGACTGTGCTCCACTCAAACTACTGCTGCTGCCACACCCCCATCACAAAGAGGCTCCACCCCTACCTAAGTCCCTTATGCAGCAAAGAACAGAGGTTATGTGATAACTTAACTAATGTAAAAAAAAAAAAAAAATCTACAGTATAAAATAGTGTTTTGTCTTGCATTTCTATTTTAAACTGAATAGTTGTTTTACAAGGTAAATGTTTACATATGTGGAGGCTGCGCTTGTTTCCTTTTGTACCCCCACCCCCCTGCCATTTACTTTTACATGGTAATCCCACCAGTAACACACTTTCTGACCTAGGGTGATTATGTTTGAAATAGGTTTTGATTACAGAAGGGCTTTAAAATTAACTCATGGGGCTTGGTCTTTAAAATAAGATGCCTGCCCATTTTCTAAGTTGATGCCCAATACTCAGGATCCAAATAGCAAGCACAGCTTCCCGATTGCATTGCTGACCACCCTCACAGCTTAGAGTATAATTAATGCTATGTATTTAGGCACAAATATATTTAGTCAGGTTTCACTTCATAGGTTTTAGGATGTTTTGTATGGCTTACCCTTTCCGTAGCATAGCATTCCAGAACATCTGCTCTGAAGGATACACCCAGTTTTTATCACTTTGAGCTCTAGGAATTGTGGATTCTTCTCGGGCTAAAGATAGAGAAAAAGGCTGATCTGGGGCTGGGGATTGGTTCGGAGGAGGCATCTGGAAAAGGGAAAAAAAAAAAAAAAAAAAAAAAGGGAAGGGGGATTAAACAATATTCCCTGGTAAAGTTCATGAAATGTCTACTGGTAAATAGCTGAACTGTCCTAAAATGAACACCATAACTGTAAGCATTGTATCCTACAATGACGGACTATATATCAGCCATAAAAAGGAGACCTATTTAATAAAAACAATTTATTTAGAAAAATTTCAAAAGATTTAAGTGAGACCCCAAAAAGGATATTAAAAAAAAAAAAAAAAAAAAAACACACCACAAAAAAAAAAAAAAAAACCATACAAATAAAAACAAACATACAAGTTAGATAAACATGGTCCATACAGTGGTATGATATGGTGTTGTCTGTGCGGTCAACATGACCAAATATTTTCGAAAGTCTCCTTATATATTTGCATCCACAAATTAATTTGTGGCACTACATGATTATCCCTCACCTCAAACCTGTGTGTCTTGTAATTTCTATTTGTCGGTAAAATTACCAGTCGACATATGTCCTAGATTGCGGTTTAATCCAAGATTGCTGCCTTTCACCATCTGTCCTGTGTTTGGTGCCTGGAGTGCTCTTATGTCCGCCCCAGGCATTTGGGTTGATCGACCTGTTGCCGAGTTTCACTGGTAATCCAATTTAAACTGATCATATGTCTGGGTCCTGAAGAAGCCAATTTAATGTCGAAACGCTGACTGCACAGACAACACCATATCATACCACTGTATGGATCACGTTTGCCTAACGTGTATATGTTTATTTTTGTTTGTATGTTTTTTATACCCATTCCCCTATTGAAGTCTCACTTAAATCTTTTGATTGTTTTCTAAATGAAACAATGTTTTTATTAAATATGACTCCTTTTGTGGCCAATATAGTCCATCATTGTAGGATACTGGGAGTTCCCCCAGTTATTTCTATCAGCTTTGTATGCATGGTTTGGAGGCCCAAGTCTATCTCTTAATAAGAGAGCAACAATGTAACATCATACCATATTGCTGGGATCAATATCTTCATTGCCCGCTCTCATTGGACATTGAACATACTCATAGGCTCGTTCTTGATGAGCTGGTCCTGAACAGCTCTGGCTCTCAGCATTTTGGGGAACCACTTTCTGCACTGGACAACCTGAAGCATAAAAATAAAAAAAATAAATAAACTTTTAATCCACAAAACATAATATTGTGTATAGAGACAAGGTTATGTGGACATGTATAATAATACCCAGAAATTAAGAAGATTTGAAAGTCATAGCATTTGACAAAACTTTGATGTGCCACCTCCTTAGGTACCATGTACCAGCTCAAAACCAATCCTATTGCTCATTTCTTTGTGCTTTTAGGTTGTCCTTGTCCAAAATGATGGAAAGAAAATGTAAATGCTTCCTTTTATTAGAAACCAACTGTCAAGAGAATCAGCAGATCCAAAAAGAATATTGGATTGGTGGGCTAACTTGATTAGTAGAAAGCATCAGGAGACATGAGGGTGTAGAATGTAACTAAACCTTTATAGGAAAGGTGGAGATTTGCTTATACCCATCCACCTTTATCTCTGGAAAACTGTAATTTGGTTTTCACCAAGACTTCTGCGTGAGCATTTCCTTATAATGATCAGTATAAACTGTCCAGGTTTTATCAGGGCTACTGAAAGTTAAAAACCAAAGAGGCTTTCCCTTATAAATCATATTCATAAGTGTAGTAATGCACGGCAACCGATCAAATTAATTGTACTGAAGCAAACCAGCAGAAGATGAATGCTGATTATTTGCTGCAGTTTTGTTCATTTAAAAGTAGCTGTTAACCCTTACATATACCCAGTGAAGTGACTAGCTTAGGTGATATACAGAGATGAAACAGATCCTCCTACATAAGTTGCACCTGTTTATCTGCAGTCTTCTCTACATCTGATCAAAGTCCAGAATTTTAAAGCTGGTCTGAGATTTCAGAAAAATGTAAAGTGAGGAGAGCTCTGAGAGCTGATTGGAGGGAAGAGAGTCACACCCCCCCCCCCTCCACACAGCTCACAAAAACAGAGTTGAGACTGTCAATATGCTGGAGATCCCTCACCTCACCATTTTTTTTCTTGGTGTCAGGAAAACTTGTCAGAAGTGACTCATATCTGCTGCTTTGTCCCTCTGCTATCAGCATAACACCTAGTGCACCCAATTGAGACAAGTATATACTATACAGAACAGTGGTCTCAAAACTGCGACCTTCTGCTTGCCTTTATTCGGCCCTTGGGGCCCGATTCCTCCCACTGATACGGGCACAATTCCTCCTTCCACTGACACCTACCGTGAGGCACAAATCCTCCTTCCACTGACACTAACCGTGGGGCAAAATTCAAGGGTGTTTTAATTTTTTTTTTTTTTTTTTTTTAATTATCCATTTTTCTTTTTATTTTTACACTGTCCCTATCATTTTTTATTATTATTTTTTTTAACCACTTCCATACCAGGCCTATTCTGGCACTTCTCTCCTTCATGTAAAAATCAATTATTTTGCTAGAAAATTACTCAGAACCCCCAAACATTATATGTTTTTTTTAGCAGACACCCTAGGGAATAAAATGGCGGTCATTGCAATTTTTTATCTTGCACGGTATTTGCGCAATAATTTTTCAAACGCCTTTTTTTTGGAAAAAAAAAACTGTTTCATGAATTACAAAATAAAACAGTAAAGTTAGCCCAATTTTTTTTTTGTATAATGTGAAAGATGATGTTACGCCGAGTAAATAGATACCCAACATGTCACGCTTTAAAATTGCGCACACTCATGGAATGGCGCCAAACTTCAGTACATAAAAATAGGCGACACTAACATTTTTTACAAGTTATCAGTTTAGAGTTACAGAGGTCTATTGCTAGAATTGTTGCACACGCTCTAACGCACACAGCGATACCTCACTGTGTAGTTTGAACAGCGTTTACATATGTGGGCGAGACTTACATGCGTGTTTGCTTCTGAGCGCGAGCTACCGGGGACAGGGGCGTTTTTTTTTTTGTTTTTTTTTACTGACAGCCGCGATCGCGGCTTCGTTTTCTTCCGGGAACCGCTATGATCCTTCTTATCGTGGACAGAATCGCCGTCTGCAAAGAATGATATCTGAATGATGCCTGTAGCTGCAGGCATCATTCAGATATCCCCGCACAAATTCAAGGACGTCATATGACATACTGTGGTAGGGAAGTGGTTAATCACAGGGAATGTAAATATCCCCTATGATAGCAATATGTAGTGACAGGTACTTTTTTTAAAAAAAATGTGGGGTCTATTAGACTCTAGATCTCTCCTCAGCCCTCAAAGCATCTGACCACACCAAGATCGTGTGATAAGATGCTTTCCCAATGGCGCTGTTTACATCCCGCGAAACCAAAGTCATGAAATGCTCGTAGCTTCTGGTTTCTTAGGTCATAGAGATGATTGGAGCCGCTCTAGTCTCTGATCAGCTCTATGGTCAGCTGGCGGAACCACTGGCTGCATTCTTGGGTTCTCTGGTTTGACAGGAGAGCCGGAGAAAACCATGGAAGACGGCGGAAGAGGGACGTTCCCTCCCACTGCTTGTAAAAGCAAACTAGCAGCTAGGATTGCTTTTACATGAAAGCCGACCACCAGCTGAAAAAAAACGATACCAAGATAATACCTAAACCTGCAGGCATCATTCTAGTATAACCACTCAAAGCCCAACAACATAGCAGTTGCTGGTCCTTGTTGGGCATATATTGTCATTTTTTTTTCATGCAGCCTGTAGGTTAAATGAAAAAAAGAGAACCCAACAGATTCCTTCATTCACATTGATCGATGTGGATGAAAAAATCTCTGCCAAGAAAGGCAACTAAAAATATATGCCGAAGCATAGGGGCAGTCCGCCCCTAATTTCCACGCTTGCCCCTATGCTTCATCATAGCTTTTTTTAACTGTTGTGGTGAAATCACCTCCTACAGCACTGGCGTTGTGGATTTACCTATCGCGAGAGCAAACCCTGTTGCTGTCAAAATTAATAAACCTGTGTTGCAGCTGAATGGCGTACCTGCAAAGCAAATAATGGTTAACAATAAAAACACAGTAACATTACAGTATAACAGTAGGATATACCTGCAAAGTAAACACGATAAAACATTACAGTTAAGTATACAATAAAACAACAACTATTTTAAGCTTTTTTATTTTTTTTTTTACACTTTTATTGTAACTATAAACATTGAAGCTTAGGGTCTCTCAAAATACAATGGCCATCTAACATCTTTTGAGACCATGTGTGATAGCGTGCCCTAGGATTGTGCCATGCTGTACCCTATGCTAATACTCCACTAGTGTGTGGTAGCGACAGAAACAGTCACCGATGCAGAGACCAAATGCCTCTCATGCAGCCGGCTTACTGCATTGGAAAGTTGAGCCACAGCACCATCTGGAAACACTCTTCCTGGAATTTTAGGAAGGATCCAGTTCTTCCTGACGCTTTATATAGCATATAAGCGTTCAGCAGAGCCAAATGGAATAAGTATACAGACACTTTTTTATACCAGCGTCTGGCCTTACGGGCAATTAAGTACAGCGCCATCATCTGGTCATTGAAGTCCACCTCTCTCATTAAGGTTATATTCGTGGACACAGAGGTGTTTCTTAACACCAGTCGTTGTAATTTGGACTGTCGTATCTGTGTGAATAGAAGACCGAAAAAGTTCCTTGTGTCCCTCCACTTCACTGCAAGCAATTTATTACACTGAGCTGCCACTGATTTGCAAACGCAGTGGGAAGGGCACCATGGCTCCACGGGTCTGTCTTTGAATTCTTTGTGGCTGCAGGGAACTACTTGTGCTAGCCACTGCACCAGCTTGAATTGCACTTATGGGACTTGCCACGTCACCAAGTGTTACTGCAGTGCTGGTTTGTCTACAACCAGGACGTACTAGGCCGCTGGTGCTTGCCAGTTCACCAGAAGGTTGAGCGGCACTAGTATTAGCTCTCTGCTCCATATGAGAACCATGCGGTTGTTGCACCCTCAGCAACAGAAGAACGGTACACCTGACTTTAGCAGGGACCACAACTTCGTCGTCAGAGCTATCTGTCAGGGTGCCACTGCTCTCTACAGGTTTGCATACCGAGCCTGAATCTGACAGTGAGGCTTCCCCTTCGGTCTCATCTGTCATGCTCAGCAACGTATAGGTCTCTTCACTAGTGTACCTCTGTTTGGGCATTTTGGCCAATAAATTTATAGGTACAGCTAGTGCGACTCTCAGGTAAAAGGGCACCTGGTTTCAGTGACTGCTTGAATCGCTACGAAAAAAAAAAAAAAAATAATAATAATAATAATAATAATAACTGTTAGTGCTAGCAGGGATCAGGCATGACTCTGCCAACATTGCATTTGTGTGCTGTGTTTTGTAAGCGACAGTGATCTATGGATACTGCACTGGGTGGGCTGGGCAGATGGGCTAAACGCAGGTGCTGGCAGGTGTCTGGGCTGATCCTGCTAACGCTGTTCTTTTGGGAACACTATACTACTGGGGACGCTAGTATAGATCTGATCAGAGCAAAGATATTCATCCGTTCAAACACTACACTAGTAAGGGAGGTGTATGGTGTGTGCGTTACTGGCAATCAAAAGGGTTGACACTAATACAGTGATCAGAAAAGAGATCTGTACACTATAGTAATGCCACTGTGACAGGGAGTGAAAGAGTTAACTGTGGGGGGTGATCAAGGGGTTAAAACCTTGATTATGGAATATATAGCGGTACCCTAAACCTATCTGAGCCTACTACTGTCACTAACTGCCCTAATGCTGTTTAGTGTCACAAGTGACACCAGTACAGTGATCAGTGAAAAATAAGGGGGGGGGGGACGCGATCAGTGGTTGAAAAGTGTGCCTATGTGTCCTGGTGTTAGTGTAGTGCTTGGTGTACTCACTATGGATGTCTTCTCCTTTCGCGCTGGAACCGCAAAGGTCTCCACGAGGGGAGATGACATCACTTCCTCTGCCTGTGTTTACATTACACAGGCAGGAGGCATTTCATTTCGCCAGAACCGATCAGCAGGTCCAAGACAGAAATAATTGGCCTGGGCCTGTAGATCGATCGGTTCTGCAACTAATCTGATCGCCGCAGAGGTGAAGTTATACTGCTGCCAACATGCAGCAGTATAACTGCGGCGGCTGGTCGGCAACTGGTAAAAATAGTACTTTTCTAAAAAAAAAAAGTTTAGCTGGCTCAGTAGACTTGGTAACCAAAGTAATCAACTTTGCTCACAGTAAAAAATCCCTTTACTGTGGAAATCCCTTTTGATCCTTTAAACCATTTAAATTTTACAGGCATATACCAAGTAAGGTAATAACGTGGATGTTACGTAAACTGTTAACAGTGAGGCATGGTAACAAACATACTGAATAGCAGATTTAGGGTTTACATATACATTAATGAATAATGATACAAATATTTCTCTTTGTGATCTGTCATAATTTTAGGTAGTATTACCTTCCATCTTTTTCTGATGCATTGGACATCCTGGTGGTGGAGATGCTGTAGACTGAGATGTGTCTGTAACTGCTGCCGATGGCTGTGGCGGGGTAGGAGCTGATGAAGAAGCACCCATTTTATCTGCCAAGAAAAAAAAAAAAAATACCACATGAAACACTGTACAAACGAATAGATACTGGTTGCAGTTCATCAGTGAAAATGCTTTCCCAGTTTTGGTTCACAATTGAACATCTAAAAATTGCCTTAGACTTCAAGTAAATAAAAAATCAGCGTTGTAGAGCAGACAATAATGCAGATGTCCTTTATAGGAAGAAACATCGCCCGTTCACATTAAAGTAATCTGGAATCTGACATTTGGTGTCCAGGCAGTCTTACATTGCCAGGTTGTCCCCCACTACAAATCTCATTCCATGCCGCCATGTTTATTAGTCTACAAGAAGCCAGCTGACTATTCCAGTTCTTTAAGCCTTGTGTCGGAGATCGTGCTGGACTGACTGGATTGGTCACTGGTCCTCGGTGGGTATACATGTGGGCAAAAGAGAAGGAATGCCTTCCGGTGGATAGTGCCCAGGTCAAACTGGATCCTACATGCACTGGTTTGCCCACCATACTTTGAAAACCACATCTGCAACTATTACAACCCAATTATATGCACTGTGTATTCTTTATACTTACTAATCTAGCTTTAAAGGCTAAGGGCTAGTTCACACCACAAAAACACACTCCAGATATGTTCCAGATGCGTTTCTGTATTATCATACAGGATTTATACAGCGGCAACAGTTTGCACAGCGCTTTACAACATAAGGGCAGATAGTACAGTTACAACATAATTAAACTCAATACATTCAATTGATGCGTTTCCAGATGCTCTTTTAACCTGTCTTTTTTCCCGGTGCGTTTTACTGCGTTCCAGTGCAGTAAAAATGCAGCAAATTCTACTTTTTTTTCTGGAACTGGAAAGCCCTGGAACTGACTGCACTGGTGTGAACTATGCCATTGGAAACCATATAACCTACTTCCATGCGTTTTTTTATGCAGAAAAAAAAAAAAAACACACACACACTGAACTGCATGTGGTGTTTACTGGTCCTCAGTCCACCTTTTACAAAAATAATAATAATTGCATCTATTTTTGCAGGATAAATGTATATTGAGACAAATATATACTAGAGAACAGCGGTCTCCAAACTGTGGCCCGTGGGCCGAATTCAGCCCTCTGCTTGCCTTTATCCAGCCCTTGGGGCCTGCTTTCTCTCACTGATATGAGCACTATTCCTCCCACTGATAGCAACAACGGGGCACAATTCCTCCCACTGATAGCAACAACGGGGCACAATTCCTCCTTCCACTGACCACCAAGCCTGAGGTATTGTTTCCTCTTACTGACACTGCAATGTTTTCCACTCCCACTGGCTACAGTCTGGCCCCTCTAAAGTCAAATTGGCCCTTTGTTTAGAAAGTTTGGAGACCTCTGCTAAAGAAGGATATTCTCTGTTTATATGTCATGTCTGAGGGTTACAACCACTTTAAAAACGTTACTAAAAAGGCAAAACATTTTTTTTTCTCATTTTGGATAGCATAACAGAGGGTCATAACCCATGTTGTTTTTTTTTCTGCCATCTGCCACTAGGGAGATTTCCCTTCACAGGACAGGAAGTGAGGAAATCCCTCCAAAGTGAGGGATCTCAGGGTGTCCCAAGGTCACCAGTGGAAAATTTACCCTCTAGAACTGTTCTGGTGACAACCCAAAATTTGGGATTTACTTTTACTTTCACTTTTGATGATAACAATAAACAGAACAAATAAAGAGGGTGAATCTCCCTAAGGGGGGCACAGACAGCAATAAAAACTGATAGGTTTTCTAATGCCTCCGCCCACTCTATCCAAAACACTTTAATAGCACTTTTCTGAATATGTTTAGCTGGCTCAGCAGACTTGGTAACCCAAGTAAACAACTTCGGTATGAACAGAGTAAAAAAATCCCCTTTGACCATTTAAATTTTGCAGGCATATACCAAGTAAGGTAAAAACGTGGAAGACCAGCTGATGTTACGTAAACTATTAACAGTGAGGCATGGTAACAAACTGAAAAGCAAATTTAGGTTTTACATATACTTTAATGCATAATGACAGAAATATTTCTCTTTGTGATCTGTGTATGTTTGTCATAATTACAGGTAGTATATTACCTTCCATCTTTTTCTGATGCATTGGACATCCTGGTGGTGGAGATGCTGTAGATTGAGATGATGTATCGGAAACTGCTGCCAATGGCTGTGGCGGGGTAGGAGCTGATGCAGAAGCACCCATTTTATCTTGCAAAAAAAAAAAAACCTCATAAATCACTGTACAAACGAATAGATACTGGTTGCAGTTAATCAGTGAAAATGCTTTCCCAGTTTTGGTTCACAACTGAACATATAAAAATTGCCTCTTTGGCTTCAGGTAAATTAAAAATCAGCATTGTAGAGCAGACAATAATAATGCATTTGTTATTTTTTTTATCCAGGGAAACATACTCACAAGCCCAGGCAGTCTTATATTGTCAAGTTGTCCCCCACTACATCTCATCCCATGTTGCCATGTTTATTAAGCATCAAGAAGCCAGCTGCCTAGTCCAGTGCTTCCAGTGGTTTGCCCACCATACTTTGATGACCACATCTGCAACTATTACAACCAAATTCTATGCACTGTGTATTCTTTATACTTACTACTCTAGCTTTAAAGGCTAAAGTCCACCTTTTACAAATGCAAAGCATTACAACTGTGATCAGTGGACCGCAGGTACAATGCCAGGCTCCTGCAGACTCTTCCAAATAGGGACAAACAATCTCCTGTTCTTGGGAGTGGGCCCACAAAATGTTAATAAGCTATATTTCCATCCGGTCTTGTGTTGCTGCCCTCATAAGACTGGGGAGTCTGGAACAACTAAAACCACAAAAAAAAAGGAGGGCGCACTGACCTAGTGCATTATCCTAAAACTATTGCGTTATTAATGTAAAACGTGGTAAAGTATTATACTCACAGATTGCATTAAAGCTCATCACAAAGCACACCATCATCAAGTCCACAGTGCATCATATCATGTGACAGGAGATAGCCTATTGGTTCTGCAATCTTCTGTCACATGATATGATGCACTGTGGACTTGATAGTGTGCTTTGTGATGAGCTTTGATGCAATTGTCTTTCTGCGAGTATACTTTTACACATTTTTTTTTAGATTTTATACACTTTTTACATTAATAAAGCTATGGTTTTAGGATCATGCACTAGGTTGGTGTGCCCTCTCTCTTTTGTGGTTTCAGTTGTTCCTGCAGACTCTTGCATGAGCTCCCTGCGGAAGCTTGTATTCCCAACTGAACGGTCAAGCCATCAAATGGCTAGTGTCACAACTGATCACATGTGCAGCATCATGACAACAGCTAATCAAACAGAGGTAGCTGTCTTGGCTGGTAAGAATAGAAAGGGTAAAAGGAGAAGTCCAGCCAATGCTCATTTGGCTGTACTTCTGTGGATCACAGGAGTGCAGTTTGTTTTCCACTCCTGTGACCCATTTTCAGCAGAGAGCAAGCTGAAATCCGTTCTCCGCTGATGTCACCGATTTCAGGCCAGGCACCGAGTCATCGTGACAATAAAGTCTGAATCCGCCAGGCGCCTGGACTGACAGGTGGCTCAGCCTCTCAGCGAGCCGCTGAGAGCCTGAGCTGGCCGCCCCCGCCCCGTGCACAGCCCAGCACTCCCATGAACGAGGAGGGAGCAGAGCAGAAAGCTGTGACTGACAGTCTACAGCTCTCTGCTCTCAGTGTAGAGGTGCCAGGGGATAGATGCAGCATTGGATCGATGCTGCATCCACCTAGGTAAAGTATGAAGCTGAAAAAAAAAAAAAAAATATCCTTTACTTCTCTTCCACTTTAAGACCAACGGCAAGTTAACTTACAAGGACAGGCAAAGTGCCTGTCTCTGTACACGTTGTAGCAGGCAGACATGTTTGACCCAGCTACCCCCTCCCCTTCCCACTGGTTAAGAGCCTCTCAGCAACCTGTGATGCTGACAGTGGGTGGAGCCTAATGGGGATTCAGAACTTAGTCCCCCAATAGGTCTACTCTACCCTTGTAATTGACAGCTGGCAGTGGGTAGATTCTATAGCCAATAGCAGGCTATTAGCTATGGATCCACACACTGCCTGCTGTCAACCACAAGGGGAGTGGACCTGACAGAGAACAAGTGTCTCTGAATCCGCTTCTCTAACCCAGCTCAATAAATTCTCAGCCATTACGCTCTCTGAGCGCAGCTGCAGTGGTGGGAGGTAGCTCAGCTGCATTGAGAACAGATTGTTTATGTACAAGTTTCCAGCAGGTACGTGAAGCTGTCCTCTGCGCTGACATTTGTCAAACGGAGCAAAAGCAGTTTCTAAAGAGGGTTGTATCCTATATGACAAGATGTCCCCTAAACTTAAAGCCCAACTCCAGGCAGAAATGTAAATGTAGTTCTGCAAATGAGATATTTTACCCAACCTGTACTACACTTTTTAACCGTTGCAGCTGCTGTGGGATTTCTCTCCCCTTCATAGTCTCCTTTCTATGGCCCACTCATCTGGATTTCTAGCCCATTAATGGTTCCAAGGCCTGATTGATAGCAGGGAGACTCCTTCCCATCTACATGATAGGCAGGTTATGCAAATACAAAGAAAATTACATTGATGTCTGCCTCATCCCAGCGGCCAGACATCACCGGCATGAACATGATAGAACCATACAGCTGCTTTATAAATGGGTCCATGGGTCCGCCCATACTCTAAAAATGTCCTCTTTCCCTGCTGAAATACTAAGAGCCTGTTCAAATTAGCAACATACTAAAAGGATCCATTTTTGCATTAAAGGGGTTGTAAAGTTATTTTTTTTTTTTTTTTTAAATAACAAACATGTTATACTTACCTTCACTGTGCAGCTCGTTCTGCACAGAGTGGCCCCGAACCTGGTCTTCTGGGGTCCCTCGGCGGCTGTTTCAGCTCCTCCCCGCAAGCATTTACCACCTTCATGCGAGCTCCCTCGCACGGTGGTGAGTGCTTGCGGGCGCGCTCCCGTGATACAGCCGGCGGCTATAGCCGCTCGCTGTATCACTCGGCCCCGCCCCCCGGCGCGCCGCGTCATCGGATGTGATTGACAGCAGCGCGAGCCAATGGCTGCGCTGCTTTCAATCCATCCACTGCAGCCAATCAGCGACCAGGCTGAGCTGCAATGAAGCTGACGAGGACGAGCAGCGAAGATTCGAGGCGTCAGGTAAGTAAAACGGGGGGCCTGGGGGCGGCGGTACTGTCAAAAGTTTTTTCACCTTAATGCATAGAATGCATTAAGGTGAAAAAATTTTTACCTTTACAACCCCTTTAAGGCTGAAAACCCTTTCGCTAGGCAGTACACGGTGGTGTGACGCACTGCACCAATCTGCTTCATCGCATTGCACCAATTTTGAGTTGTTAAAGTCAAATTTCAGCCTAAACCTAACTAGCCTTAAAGTGGTTTCTAAAGTCTTAAGGTTTTTTTCACCTTAATAGATTCTATAAAAAACCTTCTGTGCTGCAAAATCCCCAAAGATGCCCCCCCCCCCCTTATTCTTACATGTCCCTAATCCAATTCAGCGATTCGCATGGCTCTCACCACTGTCTCCCTCTTCACTGGGCAGATTAATAGCAGGGGAGGGGGGGCCCTTGGGTCCCACTGGTGTTGATCAAATGATGTGACAAGGGGGCAGGACCAAGCCGCCCACTGTGTGTCAATAGGTGCAGACAAAGCAGCTCAAGAGCGAGCCCTCATGGGTGCCCCCATGTAAAGTGGCTTGGAAAGAAGAGGAGGATCGGGGCTGCTCTGTGCAAAACCATTACACAGAGCAAAAAAGTATAACAGGTTTGATATTTAATTATTTTTTTTTAAATTAAGGTTGAAAGTGATATTAAAGTCTTGTTTTTTTTGTTTAAAAATAACAAACATGTTATACTTACCTGCTCTGTGTAGTGGTTTTGCACAGAGCAGCCCAGATCATCCTCTTCTCCGGTCCCTTGTTGGCACTCCTGGCCCCCCCTGCTGCCACGTGCCCCCACAGCAAGCAGCTTGCTATGGGGGCACCGAGCCGCTGCTCTGTGTGCCCATTTAGACACAGAGCCACATCTCGGCCACGTCCCCTCTATCTCCTCATTTGCTCACCCACTTTGACAGCAGCGGGAGCCAATGGCGCCCACTGTGTGTCTCAGGCAATGAGGAGGGAGAGTCCCGGACAGTCAAGACTATCGTGCAACATCGCTGATGGGATCAGGAAAGATGGGATCAGGAAAGCATTAAGGGGGGCTGCTGCTAGGGCTGCAACTAACGAAAATTTTCATAGTAGAATTAGTTGACCGTTTGTTTCGATTAATCGGATAATAACCTTAACAAAAGTGTGGTGTATAATTTAGCTAATATGTAAAGTTTAAAATAAAAGGCAATTTATTCTTAAATATCTATATGCAGTGGTAAATATAAATAACCAACTATATGGTTAGGGAGCAAAATCTCTAATCCACTCTGAGAATAACAGACAGAAGAGATATACTGTATATACTATTGGAGGTTGAATATGATAAATACAGACTCAGAGATAAAAAATTTATTTAAAGAAAAAAAATTAAAGACGGTTTTGCAGATTTCCAGACAGAACTGTAATATATTATGTATGACAGACTCCCTTGTCATAGGCAGGTGGCTTGATAAAAGCTCCCTACATCTGCTGTCACTTATGCCATACAAAAACAAATGTCTTCCTTCAAAAAAAAAAAAATATTCATTCATTTTAAGAATCTTTGTTCGATTTTCTAATCGTTAGTGGGGTCAAATCGACATTTGTTTTTGACCACAGTGACGGGAAAATTCGAAGGAGCAGAATAGAAAACTTCTTGGTGAAAGGAATTTTCAGACAGTGTATGTGGTTTTTTTTTTTTTTTTTTTTCAGAAAATACATTAATTCATTTTAAAATGGAATGTTAAAAGCAAGAGAAATTTTCAAATGACATTCTTTCATTCAGCAAATGTATAAAGATTTTTCGTATGAATTTTCTAATCCATGTATGACCAGTTTCTGCAGTGCTTTTTGCACGTGTGATTTTGCTGCCATTTGAGTTTTGCATTTTTTATGCTTTCTTTTGGCCAATTTGTTGTAGCAGATTAAAAAAAAAAAAAAAAAATAATTAAAAAAAAAGGAAATCAAGGCAAGAACGCACTACATGCTTTTCTGCAGCTTCTCCATTGAACCAAAAACAAAGAAAAAAAGCACCGTTTTGCATTGAAAAAAGTCTTTGACCCTTTCCAAATACGCAGCGGCTGAAAAAAGCATAGATGTGAACGTGTCCATAGTAAACCATGTTAAATGAACTGTAGTGCGTTTCTGCAAAAACCACCAAAAAACGCATAGGTGGGAACCAGTCCTAAGACATTTAGTAGCGGCAGCATGCTTTTTTTTTTTTTTTTTTTCATCATCTGTCATAATGGGGTTAAAAAAAATAAAATTAGCCCTTTTATAGTACAAAAAGAGCATATAACAACTACTATAAGACTGCTTTCACACTGAGGCGCTTTGCAGGTGCTAAAGTGCTAAAAATAAAACCTGCAAAGCGCCCTGAAAAGAGCCGCTCAATTCACTCCAATGTGAAAGCCCCGAGGGCTTTCACACTGGAGCGGTGCACTTGCAGGACAGTCAAAAAAGTCCTGCAAGCCGCATCTTTGGAGCGCTGTAGAGAGAGAGAGAGAGAGACTTACTGTATATTTTCAGGCTGCTCCAGACTAGTCATGTGATCTGGCTCCCTGTGTCAGCCAGCGGCATGACCTCTATGACTAAGCCCTGGAGAGCAGGGCAAAACATGTCATAGGGCAGGGGTGTTAAACTCAATTTCATTGCGGGCCGCATCAGCAGTATGGTTGTCCTCAAAGAGCCAGTTATATCTGGGGTGCGGTACGTACAGAGCCCAGGGGTGCGTGGCGTGCTACCTGCAACGCGCAGGGCCCAGGGGCGCGCGCTACCTGCAACGCGCAGGGCCCAGGGGCGCGCTACGCGCAACGCGCAGGGCCCAGGGGCGCGCGCTACGCGCAAAGCGCAGGGCCCAGGGGCGCGCTACGCGCAAAGCGCAAAGCGCAGGGGCGCGCTACGCGCAAAGCGCAAAGCGCAGGGGCGCGCTACGCGCAATGCGCAAAGCGCAGGGGCGCGCTACGCGCAATGCGCAGGGGCGCGCTACGCGCAAAGCGCAGGGCCCAGGGGCGCGCTACGCGCAAAGCGCAGGGCCCAGGGGCGCGCTACGCGCAAAGCGCAGGGCCCAGGGGCGCGCTACGCGCAAAGCGCAGGGCCCAGGGGCGCGCTACGCGCAAAGTTCAGGGGCGCGCTACGCGCAAAGCGCAGGGTTCAGGGGCGCGCTACGCGCAAAGTCCAGGGGCGCGCTACGCGCAGGGTCCAGGGGCGCGCTACGCGCAGGGTCCAGGGGCGCGCTACGCGCAGGGTCCAGGGTCCAGGGGCGCGCTACGCGCAAAGCGCAGGGTCCAGGGGCGCGCTACGCGCAAAGCGCAGGGTCCAGGGGCGCGCTACGCGCAAAGCGCAGGGTCCAGGGGCGCGCTACGCGCAAAGCGCAGGGTCCAGGGGCGCGCTACGCGCAAAGCGCAGGGTCCAGGGGCGCGCTACGCGCAAAGCGCAGGGTCCAGGGGCGCGCTACGCGCAAAGCGCAGGGTCCAGGGGCGCGCTACGCGCAAAGCGCAGGGTCCAGGGGCGCGCTACGCGCAAAGCGCAGGGTCCAGGGGCGCGCTACGCGCAAAGCGCAGGGTCCAGGGGCGCGCTACGCGCAAAGCGCAGGGTCCAGGGGCGCGCTACGCGCAAAGCGCAGGGTCCAGGGGCGCGCTACGCGCAAAGCGCAGGGTCCAGGGGCGCGCTACGCGCAAAGCGCAGGGTCCAGGGGCGCGCTACGCGCAAAGCGCAGGGTCCAGGGGCGCGCTACGCGCAAAGCGCAGGGTCCAGGGGCGCGCTACGCGCAAAGCGCAGGGTCCAGGGGCGCGCTACGCGCAAAGCGCAGGGTCCAGGGGCGCGCTACGCGCAAAGCGCAGGGTCCAGGGGCGCGCTACGTGCAAAGCGCAGGGTCCAGGGGCGCGCTACGTGCAAAGCGCAGGGTTCAGGGGTGCGCTACGTGCAAAGCGCAGGAGAGGGCCACATGACAAGGTGTGGTGGGCTGGGTTTGTCCCGCAGGCCTTGTGTTTGACTTATGTGTCATAGAGTATGGCTTGTAGAGTGATGCAAGGCTGAGGCCATCTTTTACCACATAGACCAGACAGCGATGATCTTTCAAAGTAAGCTATACATTAGTGTGAATGAGGTACAGAGGAAACAACTGTGGATCATATGCCCTAGTGGTGCCCTGCAGTTCTGTGTAGAAAAACACAGGTCACCACATATAGAGAGAACGAGCCTTTATGTCCCAGGACAGGAAGTGAAGGCAAATCTCCTAAATGGGACATAGCAGACAAATAAAAAGGGTTAGAACCCTCACTGACTCTAAAATAAGAAAGTGTTCCCTAGTGACAATTTAAGTATTAGATCTGTGTGTCTAATGCTCGGTGTTACCCCATGTAGTTCTAGGGAAGCCCCACTGCGAGGCTCCCATCCATATTATGACATGTAAGTGTCACAGAAGTGAGGTGATGATGACAGTCTGGTGAGGTGCCCTGTAGAGGTCACAGCTGAGAGTCCTCCTCTCCTGTCCTGTCCCCGCTCTGACACAACATACACACCCCTCGGGTTCCCGCTATCCCGCCTCTACATACCGTTCTCCGTAGTCCCGGGCTCGGTTCCGCTTTTATCTGTCCTCCACACACCGGTCTACCATAGGAAGGGGGTAAATCCTACTACACGAGGACGCGGCGCACACGTGTGACCTCATCCACAGCTGGCAGAACTCATGCGAGTCGAGCCTCGCTGTGGCGGTTGCCTAGGTGACGGTGTCTCCAACCAGGAAGTTTTGCTCGTTGGGTGTCTGTTTTATAAAGCAAACCAATGCAGAGCTGAGGCATTCCTGACCTGCTGCTTTCCCTCTTATTTTGAGAGTGGTCTGGCTGCAGAGTGGAGCTCCACCAGAAGCATGTGGAGGCTGGAGTTGTGGAGGCCACGTGTTTCCTGGTGACAGTGGAGCTCTAGTAACTGCAGTCTGCAGCACATACTGAGACATTCTGTTCTTATTTATTAAGCCTGGGATTTGCAGAAATAAAAGATATTTTTGGGAGGTTTTGTACTTTCTGTTAAAGTGCTGTCCTTAACCACTTCAATACTGTGCGCTTTCCCCCTTCCTGCCCAGGCCATTTTTCAGTTTCCAGCGCCGTCACACTTTGAATGACATTTTTATCATTGTATTCACACAAATAAAGCTTTCTTTTGGTGGTATTTAATCACTACTGGGGTTTTTACTTTTTACAAAAAAAATTTAAAAAGTTTTTCTTAGTTTGTGTCAGTAGATTTTGTAAATAAGTAATGTTTCTCCTTCACTGGTGTGCACTGATGAGGCGGCACTGATGAGGCAGTACCAATATGCCGCACTGATGGCCACTGATAGGCGGCACTGGTGGGCACTGATAGGTGGCACTGATAGGCATCACTGATGGGCACGGATAGGCGGCACTGATGAGCAGGCACTGAAAGGCAGCATTGACTGACATCACTAATGAGCATTGATTGGTGTTTCTTATTGGCATCACTGATGAGTACTGACTGGTGGCACTGTTTGGTAGCACTGGGAAGCTTTACTGTAATCAGGGCACTAAGGATCAGCCCCCCGATTACCTGTCCAGGTGTGCCCTGCAAGGAGATGCCGCTGATCGGCTCTCCTCGCTACACACTCTTTCAGTGTGAGGCGATGAGAGCCGATTACCGGCACTTCCGCATTTACATGTGATTGGCTATGATTGGACGCAGCCGATCACACGGTTAAAGACCCAAGTCATCAGCTCTATACAGAGATCAGGGTCGCACCGTACCTATTGACCCTATCAGAAATGCAGTGTTCCTATGAGCTGAACTAATATATCGAACAATGGTGGAACCATAGGGGTCACTGCAGTCGCACTTGCGACTGGGCCCTGTCGTTCTGGTGCTGTGGGGGGCCCCAAGACCCGGCATCTCCCCCTGCACCTCTGGCTGTCCGTTTAACCTGCAGGGGGGTAGGTGGGAGGCAGCGATCGGCAGCTCTATGGTGCCCGCGAGCCGCGGGATCTCCCTGGGGCTTGTAGTTCTCTCTCCAAATGTATACAGTGGAGAGGGGAGGGGCCTCTGACCTGGGCATGTATCGGCTTCACTCTTCAGTGAGTCGCTCTGCTTCTACACTCTTGATGATACATGCCCGGGTCAGAGGCCCCTCCCCTCTCCAGTGGATACAGTCGGAGAGAGAACTACTAGCCCCAGGGAGATCGCTGCCTCCCACCTCCCACTAGGTGGGTATAGAGATGTGCTGGGGGTCCAAGGTGCACAGCGAAGACCAGCCAGGTACAGGGGACCCTGATGCAAGGGGGGGCCCTCTGGGGACCCTGATGTAAGCCGGGCTCTCTGGAGACTCTGAAGTAAGGGGGGATTCTCTGGGGACCATGATGTAAAGAAGGGGCTCTCTGGGGACCCTGATATAAGGGGGAGCTCTCTGGGGACTCTGATGTAAGGAGGGGCTCTCTGAGGACCCTGATGTACGGGGGGGCTCTCTAGGGACCCTGATGTAAATAGAGAGGCTCTCTGAGGATCCTGATGTTAGGGGAGGCTCTCTGGGGACCCTGATGTAAGGGGGGATCTGCACTATGTAACGACATTTTATATATATATATATATATATATATATATATATATATATATATATATATATATACACACATTTATATTATATACATGTGTATACCCGCCCAAGCGTATGACTTTTTTTACTTCGCTGCTATGGGCTCTAGCCCAAGATCTTTTGTACACCTAGCAACTCCCCTGGTGGGGGCCCTCTCATGGTTTCTTGCACCGGGGCCCTGAAGATTCTAATTATGCCTCTGATATCAATGTTATCTTCCTTCCAAGCTATTTCTTATAAAATACAAATTCCTCCGCCCCCTCAGGTAATGGAGATGACAAGAGGAGGATGCAGGCTGACTCATGGTAGGAGAGGGGAGGTTTTCTGTTGTCCTGTACAACAGACCGTTATCCCTCTTTTTCATTTTCACACAGGAATACCTTCTATACGTCATGCATAGTTGCCAACTGTCCCGGATTTCCCGGGACATTCCCGGGACTTACACTCCATTCACGAATTTTTTGTGTCCCGGTAAATGTCCCGAAAAATCCGGTTTTTGATTTTTGCCGCCGCCGCCCGCCGCCGCCGCTAGAGGTCTGCGGCCGGTGGAGACATTGTCTCCGCCGGCCGCCATCTTGAAGAAGCTTGAAGACGGCTGGGGGGGGGGGCTAGACGGAGCTCCTCCGACGCCGCCCACCCTCCGCCCCGCCTCACTCCGCCCACCTTCCGCTCCGCCCCGCCTCACTCCGCCTACCCCCGCCCCGCTGCCAGGGAAAGGGGCGGGGGTTTTGCCATCCATGCGGAATTCGAAAAGACCGGCGGACTCTGAGGTAGGGGAGGGGGGGCGCACGCCGCTGTGGGAATTTGTAGGGGGGGCTCCACTGGGGGACACCTGATGTGAGGGGGGGCTCCACTGGGGGACACCTGATGTGAGGGAGGGCTCCACTGGGGGACACCTGATGTGAGGAGGGGCTCCACTGGGGGACACCTGATGTGAGGGGGGGCTCCACTGGGGGACACCTGATGTGAGGGGGGGCTCCACTGGGAGACTCCTGATGTGAGGGGGGCTCTGCCGGGGACACCTGATGTGAGGGGGGGCTCCACTGGGGGACACCTGATGTGAGGGGGGGCTCCACTGGGGGACTCTTGATGTGAGGGGGGCTCCGCCAGGGACACCTGATGTGAGGGGGGGCTCCGCCAGGGACACCTGATGTGAGGGGGGGCTCCGCCAGGGACACCTGATGTGAGGGGGGGCTCCGCCAGGGACACCTGATGTGAGGGGGATCTCCGCCAGGGACACCTGATGTGAGGGGGAGCTCCGCCAGGGACACCTGATGTGAGGGGGGGCTCCGCCGGGGACACCTGATGTGAGGGGGGGCTCCGCCGGGGACACCTGATGCGAGGGGGGGCTCCGTCGGGGACACCTGATGTGAGGGGGGGCTCCGTCGGGGACACCTGATGTGAGGGGGAGCTCCGCCAGGGACACCTGATGTGAGGGGGGGCTCCACTGGGGGACACCTGATGTGAGGGGGGGCTCCGCCAGGGACACCTGATGCGAGGGGGGGCTCCGTCGGGGACACCTGATGTGAGGGGGGGCTCCGCCGGGGACACCTGATGTGAGGGGGGGCTCTGCCGGGGACACCTGATGCGAGGGGGGGGCTCTGCCGGGGACACCTGATGCGAGGGGGGGGGGCTCTGCCGGGGACACCTGATGCGAGGGGGGGCTCTGCCGGGGACACCTGATGCGAGGGGGGGCTCTGCCGGGGACACCTGATGTGAGGACGGACTCTGCCGGGGGCAGGCGACGTGGCTAGTGACACGCTCAGGGCTCCCACTGATTCTGCATTATGGTGAGTTGAATGATTTAATTTTATATTACAATGTAATAATAGAAATACTGCACTTCAATCATCCTGACACAATAACAATCATGGTGCCGGGATGATTGAAGTGCTAACACCAGGTGTTTGGAGTATCTTTATCTGCTGATTGTTAAACTTTCTAGAATACACATATTTTTATTGTGTAGGATCTGGGGCTGCTGTCCCGTCATTTCCCTCTCCCCCTCTCCCCCTTTCCCTCTCCCCCTTTCCCTCTCCCCCTTTCCCTCTCCCTCTCCCCCTCTCCCCCTTTCCCTCTCCCCCTCTCCCCCTTTCCCTCTCCCCCTCTCCCCCTTTCCCTCTCCCCCTCTCCCCCTTTCCCTCTCCCCCTTTCCCTCTCCATCCCTCATTCATCTCAGACTCTAACCACACCCTCTTGAGCCACGCCCATTTAAGCCACGCCCACTATTACGCGTAAACCACGCCCATTTTCACGCGCCACACTTACTGTTTTTACTAAGACACGCCTACAAACGAATGCCCCGCCCCCTAATTATTGTACGGCTCCGCCTACAGCCACAAAAGTGTCCCACATTTTTTTTTTACAATGTTGGCAACTATGGTCATGGAGTATCTCAGCAGAGGGAGCATTCACAATCTTATATCGGCTCATGCCCCACTTTCTCCAGTTGTGATAAGGTAAGATCAATGATGGTTATGCTGGAGCTGGGGTTGGCTGAGCACTGAGGACTGGCAGTGACATAGCTAGGTCCATTCAGCTGAGCCCTGCCCCCACATTTACCTATGTACTATATGCTCATCTTTAGCTTTGATTGGTCTGTGAATTTGAACTCTTATAATAACTCTTATATGTTCTTCTTTCTTTTCTATCAGAATGCTGACATTGGAAATAATTTGTGGCCTACAGTATCTTCATGTCAAAGGAATCCTGAACAGGTAAGAATCAGAACATCTGGATTATCTAAAGGGTCACCACCAAAATTGTTATTTTTAGTTATGGGTACAAAATTCTCTGCTCCTCCACTTCTAATTCCTGATAGCATAGTTACAATACTTCCCAGCTGTATGACCTGTAAAGTCTCATTCCTTCTGCTGTAGTCATCACAGTGCTTCTCCCATATTTAAAAAAAATTAGGGATGAATAAAACTTCAACAGGTGGGGTGAGACGTCCCAATAATGATTGCAGCAGATGAGAGGAGCTGGGAACTCAGCTATACAGGTCTCACTGGGGGAATGAAAGAAGCTGAGATCCACCCAAAACTACAATTCTGCTCTGAATATGTAATATATATTTGCATATTTTCTCATAATAACCAAGCTTACTGTCTGTTTTCCTCCTCATAGGGACATCAAGCCGAGCAATGTGCTTTTGGATGAATATGAAAAGAAAAACAAAGTAGCTATGGCGCTGTTCTACTGCTGGCAAATAGTGGTTGAAGGTATGATACTAGAAATGTGTGAAAGATATATTACATATATATATATATATATATATATATATATATATATATATATATATATATACTACTTTTGGAAAATCCTAGAAATAAGGAGATAATTCCCAGCATTCCTGTTAGTTAGCGCCGGTTCACATTAGAAGCGGCACGACTTGCAGGTCGCCTCACCGAGGCGACCTGCACACGACTGCCGCGGCGACTTGCAAGACGACTTCTGTATAGAAGTCTATGCAAGTCGCCCCCAAAGTAGTACAGGAACCTTTCTTCTAAGTCGGAGCGACTTGCGTCGCTCCGATTAGAACGGTTCCATTGTACAGAACGGGAGGCGACTTGTCAGGCGGCTAGGTCGCCTGACAAGTCGCCCCCGTGTGAACCGGCTCTAAGTGTTACCAATGTGTATCAATTGCGTGAAACCAAATAAAAACAAAACAAAAAGTACAAATACTGTGTGGTCTTCAGACTAAAAACAAACCAACGTGTGTAATCCTTGGTGTGAAAAATCAATGTATATAGTACCCGTTAGGATAAAAGTGAACTAAAAGAATAATAAACGACTAAATACAATTACTGTGCATATTCGAACAATCTAAGGTGCAGTTCCAGTTACTATGTGTACCAAAATTGATCTGGAGTGCAATTACTATTTAGAACAACAACAGGCAGATCCTCTATGTGTACAATTCTACAATGTCCATTTCAAATAAAACTGAGAGGAGAAAATTCAAATAACTAAAAGAATTTTAATTTTAATCTGATGGATTTTTCAGTGAGTAAACACACTGTGCATGCCTTAGTTCGTGCTCCTATTACGGCTGCACTCACCAGATCCTTCTCCCCCTCCTGGGGTCAGAGACATCTACAGTATGTGCCACTGTGTAGCAATATAGGGTAAGAACCGTCCTTAGTACTGGCTCCTCTGTTGCTTCTTCCAGTAATGTACCAAAATTTTCCAATTGGTACACCTATTCTGGTGACACCTGTCTTAAAGGAGACATCCTCTTGCTTTCAAAAATCTCCTCTTACTTCCTGTTGTTTCTCTGGAGCAGGAAATGAAGGGAAATGACACAAAGACAGAAAAGAAAGTCCCTTGTCTCCTTCCCTACTCCATTCAAACAAAAAAAAAAATACTCAGCTTTGACTTTACACTATACCTCTAACTCTTTCCTAATGTGATGTTTTATGAGTCAAAACCATTTTGATGAATTATGCCACTTTTTCAGAATCTAAATATTCATAAAAATTCCAGTAAAATCAGGACACTTGGGAGGCTCCATACATTGTATATGTCAGTATTGTGTTATCTCAGTCATCTGCTTCTCTGGACAATGTAACCTAACCTTTCCTCTCTTAGGCCCCTTTCACACGAGGCGGACTCCGCCTCCACGGAGTTCCCCTCGGTCCGCCGGCTCAGCGGGAGATCAGTCCGTTGATCTCCGCTGGGCCAGCGGATGACAGGTCCCTCTCTGCTCACTGAGCGGGGAGGGGATTGTCAGGCGCCGCTGCTGCCTATGGAGGGATCGGATGAAAACGGACAGCATGTCCGTTTTCATCAGATCTAACCCGATCCGATCCGCCAGCGACGGACCTGGACGTAGGGCCATCCGTCTGCTATTAGCGGATCGGGTCGGGTCGGATGTCAGCGGACATTTCTCCGCTGACATCCGTCGCTTCATAGGCTAACATGGAGCGCCCGTTCTGGTCCGCCGTCAAAACTGACAGGCGGACCTGAACGGTCCGATCGTGTAAAAGGGGCCTTATGTATCCACAGATTTTATCGGAAAAGCCATATGGGATGCAGGCTGATTGTTTTTCACTCAGAGTCATGATTTATGAAATGGCAGTTCGTCGCCACCCATACTGTTCGCGCAAAATGACCAAACTCCAGGTGAAAAAGGCGGTAATGGAATCTGTGTCCGAATATCCACGGAACATGGATCCTGACCTCCGGGGTCTCATCATGAGGGTAAGTATGCACCAAACTTGATATTGGGGAGAGAAACCACACACAGAGGGGAAAGAAAGCATTATGGGAAATGTTAGCAGGGCGGGCCAGCATTTACACATGTGACACTCCAGGTCTTATGGATAAATAGTGTGGTATTGGGGCAGGGGGTTTAAGGCAATTGCATTTCTAGTAAGGTACATTTTGGGTGCAAACATGTTTTGCATAATGGAGTGATCATATAACGATTGTACGCCCGTTTTCTCAGTTGAGCCGCAACTGAGAACAACTTGTTTGAAAGCAGGTTACTGGCCTGAACAGGGAGATTGAAAATAATGTAACTGCTAAAAATGTGGGATTGTATTGTCCAATCACTGTGCCTGCGGTACTCATAATTTATGTTTCTTTGTTACAGCATCTGGAAATTGACCAAGGATGGAGATGAGAGCTTGTCCGTGATGTCAGAGATCATCCATTTTCTAGAGGCGTCGACTGGAAAGACTTATGCCCTGTACACACAATCAGGCATTGATCGGACATTCCGACAACAAAATCCATGGATTTTTTTTCCGACGGATGTTGGCTCAAACTTGTCTTGCATACACATGGTCGCACAAAGTTGTCGGAAAATCTGATCTTTCTGAACGTGGTGACGTAAAACACGTACGTCGGGAATATAAACGGGGCAGTAGCCAATAGCTTTCATCTCTTAATTTATTCTGAGCATGCGTGGCACTTTGTGCGTCGGATTTGTGTACACACGATCGGAATTTAACCGATCGGATTTTGTTGTCGGAAAATGTTATATCCTGCTCTCAAACTTTGTGTGTCGGAAATTCCGACGGAAAAAGTCAGATGGAACCTACACACGATTGGAATTTCCGACAACACAATCCGATCGCACTTTTTCCGTCGGAAAATCCGACCGTGTGTACAGGGCATTAGAATGTGGAATGGCCAAACCACTGAATTACACAAGACCAGTTAGTACTGTATTTATCATCGTATAACACACACCCTAATTTTAAGAGGGAAATTTCAGGTAAAAAACTTTCCACAGCCTCCTTTATATTCCACATCCCCCTGCCCATTCCACCGCCCCCTTTACATTACACATCCCCCCCTGCACATTACACAGACCCCTCTTTACAATGCACAGACCCCTTGCACAATACACAGACCCCTTTACATTACACAGACCCTTTACATTACACATCCCCCCTGCATATTCCACAGCCCCCTTTACATTGCACATCCCCCCTGCACATTACACAGACCCATTAACATTACAAAGACCCCTCTTTACATTACACAGCCCCTTTACATTACACATCCCCCCCTGCACATTACATAGACCCATTTACATTACACAGACCCCTCTTTACATTACATAGACCCCTGCACAATACACAGACCCCTTGCACATTACATAGACCCCTTGCACATTACACAGCCTCCTCCTGCACAGTACACAGCCCCTTTCATTATACAGCCCCCCCTACCGATGTATTTTAAAGTTTAAAAAAAAAATCAGTGCCAGTCCCTTCTCATAGATTCTTCCTACACTGTGTAAGTGTCATTGTAAACCAAAGCCTGCAAATACCTCATTAGCGCCGTTCTTTTCAGCCGGCCACATGATCGCTCTCCTCCTCCAATCTAAAGCTACACTGGAAGGAGTGGGAGGAGGAGAGCGGCCGGAAAGAACGGCACTAATGAGGTATTTGCAGGCTTCGGTTTACAATGACACCTAAACAGTGTACAAAGGATCTATGTGAAGGGGCTGGCACTGATTTTTTTTATCTTTAGGGTACGCCGGCAGTGCTGTCCTAGGGCCACGAGAGGCGGGACAACAGGCATGACACCCCCCTAATGTGTGGCACCCGGTGGCGGACTACCCGATCCCCGCCCTCCTCCCCCTTGGTAAAAAAAATTTATTGCCGTATAACACGCACACACTGTTAGCCCTCTGTTTTCAGGGGAAAAAAGTGCGTGTTATACGCCGATAAATATGGTATATGAATACCAGAGCTCTGGAACAATTAGGGTGGTAGAGGTTTAAGGAGGCAAAAGCAGAGCAATTTATTTTCTATAGTATTTGCATTATCTACATTCATTTTCTTTAACCACTTCAGCCCCGGAAGGATTTACCCCCTTCCTGACCAGAGCACTTTTTACAATTTGGCACTGCATCGCTTTAACTGCTAATTGAGCGGTCATGCAATGCTGTACCCAAACTAAATTTGCGTCCTTTTTTTCCCACAAATAGAGCTTTCTTTTGATGGTATTTGATCACCTCTGCGTTTTTTATTTTTTGCGCTATAAACAGAAAAAGACCGAAAATTTTGAAAAAAAATGATATTTTCTACTTTTTGTTCTAAAAATAATCCAATAAACTCAATTTTAGTCATACATTTAGGCCAAAATGTATTTGGCCACATGTCTTTGGTTAAAAAAAATGTCAATAAGCATATATTTATTAGGTTTGCGCAAAAGTTATAGCGTCTACAAACTAGGGTACATTTTCTGGAATTTACACAGCTTTTAGTTTATGACTGCCTATGTCATTTCTTGAGGTGCTAAAATGGGCAGTACAACCTCCCCCCAAATGACCCCATTTTGGAAAGTAGACACCCCAAGGAAATTGCTGAGAGGCATGTTGAGACCATTAAATATTAAATTTTTTTGTCCCAAGTGATTGAATAATGATAAAAAAAAAAAAAATTACTAAAAGTTGTCACTAAATGATATATTGCTCACACATGCCATGGTTATATGTGAAATTGCGCCCCAAAATACATTTAGCTGCTTCTCCTGAGTATGGGGATATCACATGTGTGGCTCTTTGTGGGAGCCTAG
This sequence comes from Aquarana catesbeiana, assembly GCF_042186555.1. Taxonomy (NCBI): domain Eukaryota; kingdom Metazoa; phylum Chordata; class Amphibia; order Anura; family Ranidae; genus Aquarana; species Aquarana catesbeiana. The sequence continues at coordinate 221,417,610 of NC_133330.1, read as the reverse complement.
CCACGTACGGGGCCCCGAAAACCAACCACCGCCTTCAGGATTTCTAAGGGCGTAAATTTTTGATTTCGCTCCTCATTACCTATCACAGTTTTGAAGGCCCTTATCCGAGCATACAGCTTAGCAGGTCTGGAAAAGGAGGAGTCCAGCGAACCATATCGGGCCGCATGCCCTTAACATGGGGGGGTGCTTTGGGGCACAAGGGCCTCTTCCCCACAGCCCTGGGCGCTGGTTTTGGGGATCTGCGGGCAGGGGGCTTATCGGAATCTGGAAGCCCCCTTTAACAAGGGGGACCCCAGACCCTGGCCCCCCTATGTCAATGAGTGTGGGGTACATTGTACCCTTACTCATTCACCAAAAAAAGTATCAGAAAGAAATAAAAACACACACACAGTGTTTGACAATTCCTTTATTAAAAATAAAAAAAACAATGTCCCCCAATGTAGATTTATCTTCAATCACGCCGCACCGCCAGACCCAAGTAAATAAAAAAAAGAACAAGAAAAAGCTCCGCCCGGCGTTGAAGGCTAACCGCCGACTGCCCGGTCCTCCGTCTGCTAGTTCTTAAATAGGTAAGGGGCGGGGCCAACTGGCGACGTCACCTGGTGGCACCAACCTCCTGTGACATCAGCAGCCCAGCATGCACTGATCAATGATGTTCCAGGGGGCAGTGCCACCAGGTGACATCACCAGGTGGCCCAGCCCCTTACCTATTTAGGAACTGTCAGACAGAGGAGCGGGCAGTCGCTGGTTAGCCTTCGTCGCGGGAGGTGCTTTTTCTTATTTTTTTGGGTACCGGCGGTGCAGCGGGTGGCGTGATTGAAGATGTATCTACATTGTTTGTTTTTTTTTTAATAAAGGAATTGTCAAAAACTGTATGTGTGTTTTTATTTATTTTTGACACTTCTTTTTGGTGAATGAGTAGGGGTACAATTTACCCCTACTCATTGACATAGGGGGTGGGATCTGGGGGCCCCCTTGTTAAAGGGAGTTCCAGATTCTGATAAACCCCCTGCCCGCAGACCCCCACAACCACCACCCAGGGTTGTGGGGAAGAGGCCCTTGTCCCCATCAACATGGGGACAAGGTGCTTGGGGTAAGGAAAAAGAAAGAGGTGAATGGGACTTTAAATGAAGCATTAGTAAGTCTTATTGCTGGTGTTAGTGAGAATAATTTAAGTTCCATCATTATTGTAAATAAAAGTTAAAATAAGGCCCTATATTACTCCTGCATTTGGATCTGTTACTGTATTTGGATACCTACATTGGTCGTTGCAGTTGATGTGATCAGGGCCGGACTGGTCTACCGGGATACCGGGACATTTCCCGGTAGGGTGCCTGCCCTGGGGCTGCTTTGATCTATGCTGTCGCTGTGGCTGCAGCGCAGCGCTCCCCTCCCTCCTCCTCCTCCTCCTCCCCCCTACTTGTAACACACAGCGCGCGGGAGACCGCTGTCACAGAGCTCAGTGTTAAATGTTCGGCTGCGCTGTGACAAAAGTCCCGCCCTCCTCCTAGACCAGCTCGTGCGATAGATGCAGTGTTCTGTCTATCACATGAGCTGGTCTAGGAGGAGGGCGGGACTTTTGTCACAGCGCAGCCGATTAGTGCAACGATGGTGAAGCTGTATGAGGGCACAGTAAGGCTGCAATGAGGGCACGGTAAGGCTGTAATGAGGGCACAGGCTGCAATGTGGGCACGGTGAGGCTGCAATGAGGGCACGGTAAGGCTGCAATGAGGGCACGGTGAGGCTACAATGAGGGCATGGTGAGGCTGCAATGAGGGCACGGTAAGGCTGCAATGAGGGCACGGTAAGGCTGCAATGAGGGCACGGTGAGGCTGCAATGAGGGCACAGTAAGGCGGCAATGATGGGCACAGTAAGGCGGCAATGATGGGCACGGTGAGGCTGCAATGAGGGCACAGTAAGGCTGCATGATGGGCACAGTGAGGCTGTAATGATGGGCATGTGAGGCTGCAATTATGGGCACAGTAAGGCTGCAATGAGGGCACAGTAAGGCTGCAATGAGGGGACAGTAAGGCTGCAATAAGGGCATGGTGAGGCTGCAATGAGGGCATGGTGAGGCTGCAATGAGGGCACAGTAAAGCGGCAATGATGGGCACAGTAAGGCGGTAATGATGGCCACGGTGAGGCTGCAATGAGGGCACAGTAAGGCTGCAATGATGGGCATGTGAGGCTGCAATGATGGGCACAGTAAGGCTGCAATGAGGGCATGGTAAGGCAGTAATGATGGGCACGGTAAGGCTGCAATGAGGGCATGGTAAGGCTGCAATGATGGGCACAGTAAGGCTGCAATGAGGGCATGGTAAAGGGGCAATGATAGGCACGGTAAGGCAACAATGATGGGCACAGTAAGGCGGCAATGATGGGCACGGTAAGGCGGCAATGATGGGCATGGTGAGGCAGCAATGATGGGCATGTGAGGTTGCAATGATGAGCACGGTGAGGGTGTAATGATGGGCATGTGAGGCTGCAATGGTGGGCATGGTGAGGCTGCAATGATGGGAACAGTGAGGCGGCAATGATGGGCACAGTAAGGCGGCAATTATGAGCACAGTGAGGCTGCATGGACTGGCACAGAGGCTGCATTGATGGGCACAGTGAGGCTGCATTAGATGGGCACTGGTGAGGCTGCATTGATCTCTTGTATCATGTCCGCAGTCTCTGACTATCTCCTGTATCATGTCTACATTCTCTTAACATCTTTAGTATCATGTCCTCAGTCTCTAACCATCTCCTGTAATATGCCTGCAGCCTCTGACCATCTGCTGTACTATTCCTGCAGCCTCTGCCCATCTCCTTTACTATGCCACAGCTTCTGACCATCTCCTGTAATATGCCCACAGCCTCTGACCATCTCCTGTACCATGCCCACAGCCTCTGACCATCTCCTGTAATATGCCTGTAGCCTCTAACCATCTCCTGTAATATGCCCGTAGCCTCTAACCATCTCCTGTGCTATGCCCGCAGAATCTGACCATCTCCTGTACTATGCTTTAGCCTCTGACCATCTCCTGTAATATGTCCGCAGCCTCTGACCATCTCCTGTAATATGCCAGCAGCCTCTGACCATCTCCTGTACTATGCCCGCAGCCTCTGACCATCTCCTGTACTATGCCCGCAGCCTCTGACCATCTCCTGTACTATGTCTGCAGTCTCTGACCATCTCCTGTACTATACCACAGCCTCTGACCATCTCCTGTAATATGCCCGCAGCCTCTGACCATTTCCTGTATTATACCCACAGCCTCTGACCATCTCCTGTACTATGCCAGCAGCCTCTGATCATCTCCTGTAATATGCCCACAGCCTCTGACCATCTCCTGTACTATGTCTGCAGTCTCTGACCATCTCCTGTACTATGCCTGCAGCCTCTGACCATCTCCTGTACTATGCCACAGCCTCTGACCATCTCCTGTAATATGCCCGCAGCCTCTGACCATCTCCTGTATTATGCCCGCAGCCTCTGACCATCTCCTGTACTATGTCTGCAGTCTCTGACCATCTCCTGTACTATGCCTGCAGCCTCTGACCATCTCCTGTACTATGCCACAGCCTCTGACCATCTCCTGTAATATGCCCGCAGCCTCTGACCATCTCCTGTATTAGGCCCGCAGCCTCTGACCATCTCCTGTACTATGCCACAGCCTCTGACCATCTCCTGTAATATGCCTGCAGCCTCTGACCATCTCCTGTAATATGCCCGCAACCTCTGATCATCTCCTGTACTATGCCTGGAGCCTCTGACCATCTCCTGTACTATGCCACAGCCTCTGACCATCTCTTGTCTTATTTCATGTCTGCAGTCTCTGAGGGAGTCTGGAGAGGAGTCAAGAATGGGAGCACCACCGGGATGTGGGTCATGGGAGAAGTCAGACATGTGTGGACTGTGGAGAGGAGACTATAGGAAAACCAGAGCCACCAAACTGGAGCCGACTGACTGATCCCTGCAAGGTGCACCTGAGAGGAGGTCAGTGACAGCGCTGCCAGGCCAGTCTGAGGGGGGGTCACTGATGTAAGGAGGGAGTGAATACAATAATGTAAGGGGGCACTGATATAAAGGTTTCCCCCTATATCAGTAACCCCCCCTCTTACCTTAGTGTATTTTCTGCAGAAGGTGGTCTCTGGTCACCAGAGTCCCCCTCCCCCCTTCACATTCCCAGAGTCCTAGGTGTCCCCCTTGATGATTGCTTCACTTTACTACTTTTAACTGAAATTTGCTGTTTTAAATATATATATATATATATATATATATATATATATATATATATATATATATATATATATATCCCTAGCCCTAAGTGCTTTCATATCTGTCTTATCTATATATAAAAAAAATTAAGCTAATTATTTTAAATATTTTCCCTTAATAAAATTATACATATTTTTTACACTTTTTTCATACTTCATTTGCCATCTGCCCTATCCAAAGTCCCACTTAGAGGAAATTTCTTTATTTTTCAATCTGTCTTATCTATATATAATACGCTCTTCAAATGTGCTTTAAATGCATGGTTTTCCCTTTTATGAACAAAAAATAATGACGTTATGCTGTTGGGCTGGTATAATAATGCTATGGGGCTGGTATGAAATTATTTCCATGTCTGGTTTTTATTCCCAGTCCAGCCCTGGATGTGATGGGTTATGAAGTGGAGCACAATAAATAGCTTGTTACGGGTATCTGTTATACCTCTGCTCAATTTCGTACCTTTCGTACTAAAAGCAAAAGAAGAAAAATATGAAAAAAAGGCCCCTTTATTAGTGTCAGTGGGAGTAAAAATAAGGCCTCATGCACACTGCCGCTGGTAAACGGACGTTTAGGAGCAGTTGGGCATTTTTTTCAACTGATCCCGAAATCTCCTCTGTTATCTTATCGGTACATGTACATAGGTTCGTTTATAGTCGTTTCTAGGCAGTTGCATTTAGAGGCTTTTTTTGGAACCCAAAAAAATGCGTTCAGAAGTTGTGTTTAGAGGCATTTCAAACGCAGCCAAATGCGGTAACTCGCGTTTAGCCGCGTTTCGTTTACAGGCATTTTTCAATTTTGGCTATTTTGAAAAAAAAAATATCGTTCAGGAGAGGTTGTAAAAACGTCCCATGTACATGAAGCCTAATAAACCCAATACTGGTGTAACTCGGAGCCAAAAATGCACCTCATTGTTGGTGTTAGTGTGAGCAAATAAAAGCTTTTCATTGGTGTTCCGTAGTCTCTTGACTCAGCACATACTTCCATGCTGCAGCTCTGCCTCTCTGGAATCAGATTACTCTGCCCAATAATGTTGGCATAATTATAATGCTGAGTGCTGGGACACAGAATATTCAAGCACTTGGCACACTCTGCCACTATGCACAAAGCCCTGCATCCTACGGGCAGGGCAATCTTAATAGCATCATGCGCCCCTGGGCAAAGTAATGCTATGGGGCCCCTACAAGTTTGCCTCAATTTACGCACCTACTCTCAATAATTAAAGTACACTATTTCTACTTTACAGAGTGTCACTTGCTACTGTCCCCTGCCAACAGATTCAGCGTGTTACTTGCTACCGGTCCCCTGTCACCAGATTCAGCGTGTCACTTGCCACTCATCCCCTGTCACCAGATTCAGCATGTCACTTGCCACCGTCACCTGCCTCCAGATTCAGCATGTCACTTGCCACCCGTCCCCTGTCACCAGATTCAGCATGTCACTTACCACCCGTCCCCTGTCACCAGATTCAGCATGTCACTTGCCACCCATCCCCTGTCACCAGATTCAGCATGTCATTTGCCACCCGTCCCCTGTCACCAGATTCAGCATGTCACTTGCCACCCATCCCCTGACACCAGATTTAGCGTGTCACTTGCCACCGTCACCTGACTCCGGATTCAGCATGTCAATTGCCACCCGTCCCCTGCCTCCAGATTCAGCGTGTCACTTGCCATGTCCCCTGCCTCCAGATTCAGTATGTCACTTGCCACCTGTCCCCTGTCACCAGATTCAGCGTGTCACTTATCATCCATCCCCTGCCATCAGATTCAGCGTGTCACTTGCCACCGGTTCCTTGTCACCAGATTCAGCGTGTCACTTGCCACCAATCCCCTGCCACCAGATTTAGCATGTCACTTGCCACCCATCCCCTGCCACTAGATTAGGCGTGTCACTTGCCACCCATTCCCTGCCACCAGATTCAGCATGTCACTTGCCACCAGTCCCTTGTCACCAGATTCAGCGTGTCACTTGCCAACGGTCCCTTGTCACCAGATTCAGCATGTCACTTGCCACCGGTCCCTTGTCACCAGATTCAGCCTGTCACTTGCCACACTTTCCCTGCCACCAGTTTCAGCATGTCACTTGCCACCGGTCCCCTGCCACCAGATTGAGCGTTTCACTTGTCACCGTCACCTGTCACCAGATTCGGCGTGTCACTTGCCACCTGTCATGAACCTTGGAATACTGGATTGTCATGAAGCTTGGAATACTGAAGTATTTCTCCTTTGATTCTAATACACAGTGGGGGGTCTTCTGCCCTGTCTTAAGGCTAACCCCCTCCAGACGGCTCCATGGTCTGGAAGGAAGGCATTGTTCTGTGTTTGACCATTTGTTTATGTACTTTAATTACCCCCTGGGGCTTCTCTGTGTCATTACACATATCAGTCTTCCTATTCAAGCTATCGGACCAATCTCTGCTGACCCTGTTTCAAGTCCTCATTTGCATAGACAAGAGGACTTGAGTGAAGACTAGCGTACTTTACAATTGACCAATAGGAAAGTGGTTGTTGGGGGCAGGGTGTTCAAACTGCTGTGTATAAAGGTGTGTTGTGTGCATCAATAAAAGCGAGATTCCTGTTTGAACTTACATACAGCTTGCCTAGTGTTTGTTCTGAGCTATCACAACTGGATTAGAACGGCACATAGCTGTAGTTCGAATCCTGGAGCATCGCATGACCGAACCATCAGATGTTGCGATCTGCAATCTGATTCAATAGCCGCAGAGGAGTGTCGGGAGAGTGGAACCGAGCGAGCAGGGGCTCGTTACATTGGTTGGCAGCAGTGGGATTTGCTCTCCAGTTACTGGGACACTCCAAACCACCACAGTGAATGGCCAGCTATGCAGCCTGCAGGAGAGCCACGCTGAAAGATTTACTTGAGAGCCGTGGAGGGACCGGTGGGACAAAGAACAAGGCCACCCTGATTAGTGAGCTAGCCAAGATAGATCAGAGGGATGGTGATGCGGGACCCCGGTCAGTTGAACAATTGTTTCAGCAACGAGTTAGAGAGCGAAAACAGCAACGATAATAACCCAGCGCCAATGAGTGTGCACCGGGGGGGGGGGGTCACTTGGGGCATATGATAAATAACATATAATATGATCAGCATACTCTGTGGTACATAACATGTATTATGTAAAATCACATTACATCACTTGAACTCAGGAGAGGGAAGGGGGAGGGGAAAGGAAGGGGGGGGAGAGCAGGAAGGGAACCAGTGCAGCTAGACTAATCGTAACTGGTGGATACAGAGTAGTAGCAAAAAACAACAAACAAAAATTGTCCAGCACTCTGGGTGTCACAATGACAATAGCAGCAGTCCAAGGTGAAAATTAATTAAAAAGTTTTAATAGATCCAGAATGTAAAAAAAAAAGTGAATAATAAGACAATTGTGAAAATTAATACCATGATAACAAAGCATTGTACACTTGAATGAGAAATATAAAAATATAAAACAGACAGAAAAGTCCAATCAGTAACAGATAGCCTGAACCGGAGATCCATCCAACTAATCTAACCCCAGGCTGTGAGTGAAAGGGGATGAAGGGGAGGAAAAATCCCAAAGCTTGCAGCCTCTCGAGACTCACATACTCCCCACTGGCTGTGGGATACAGAGGGGATGGCTCACCAGTTCCTGAAGGCGGCTTCGTGTATGTAACCTGAGAACAGGCAGTGATTCCACAGTAAGGAGGGAAGTCTGGCCAGAGCTCCGTGCCGAGGAGCAATGACGTCAGCCCAGCTGGAGGGGGAGGGCACGGCTGCACACAAGGGAGCCGCCGGAGAGACAGCTGATGGTGCTGGGCTGCTGACTCACCGGTCTGTGTCCCCTCTGGGTGAAAACAGACTCAGTGGGAGATGGTGTCACTCGGGGAAGCCAGTATTAACATAAATAAAAACAGCCAAAAGTGAAATGATGTAAAGAAGACTGCCATAGAGTCAGCTTATGACAATAAGCTGAAACCTCACATGTCTGTGCCTTCTCTGGAAAAGCCTCAATAGAAGGTGATGACACTCAGGGAATCCGATGGTAAGGGCAAAAATAGCCAGCCAGGAGGGGAAGGATAGAGCCAGCCGTGTGAATGGAAAGTCTTGCTGTGGGCAAATTAAAACTCCCAAAAATGGATGGATGGATGGATGTTCACCGTGGCATGATTCTGAGTGGGATCTCTGTCATAAGGTTGCCTAGACGACGCGTTTCGTGCATTAGCACTTTTTCATAGTCAAGGAAAGAAGGCAACTTCCAAAGTTTAAATACAAGAATGTTAAATGGGAAAAAAAGGGGGGAGGGGAAAAAAAAAAACGGAAAAAGGAGCAATGGAAGGGAAGGGGAATGAAATTGAAATGCGGGTGGGAGTGATTGGCCCATTGCGAGAACGGGAAGGGGGGGGGAAGTGGGGGGGGGGCAAGAAGGACATTGTCTCCAGTTCAAAATCCCTGTTGCTCAATGGACTCGCAATGGAAAACATAAATAACACAATAAAACATACATGGGTATTTACATCAGTTACATGAGATAGAATACGGCCATTCCTTATACACCAGAGTTTACACAAAGCTACATGTCTCCAACTCCTCATTTAACCCCTTGGGGGCAAGTGAGTCAAACATGTATATCCAAAAAAACTCACGTTTGCAAAGCAGAGAAAATCTATCGTTGCTGGTAAGTGTCTCTTTGGGAATGGTTTCAATCACATAAACTTCTAAACATCTAAAGTCCTTATTATGAAAGCGTAGAAAATGTCGAGGGACACTATGTTCATCGCTCCCCTTAGAAATGAGTCTACGATGGTCACACACCCTTGCCCATAGGGCCCTGATGGTTTGACACCACAAAACATAAATTACGAAGTCTCTCGAGCAAGTAATAAATTGCCTGATCTCGTAAATTTTGCCTAGATTGGTCATAATAGTTTTGGTGCCATGGACAATAAATTGGCACGTGAGGCATCCCCTTTTCTTGCACTGAAAAATCCCCTTCCTGTCGTTAAAATAAGACCTGATGTCAAGTGGAGATTTAGATGATTTATTGGTTACTTTACTGGGTGCTAGTAGGTTCTTAATAGTCCGAGCTTTGCGGAATGTCATGTGTGGAGCCTCAGGTAAAACCGGAGCTAGACGTGGATCCAATAATAGAATATTGTAATGTTTCTTAATAATTCCGGATATAGACTTAAAATTCTCATTAAAAGTAGAAATAAATCTAACTGTCTGGTTGGTTCCTACATCTTCTTTCTACGTCTTTGATTCTAATACACAGTGGGGGGTCTTCTGCCCTGTCTTAAGGCTAACCCCTTTCAGACGGCTCCATGGTCTGGAAGGAAGGCATTGTTCTGTGTTTGACCATTTGTTTATGTACTTTAATTACCCCCTGGGGCTTCTCTGTGTCATTATACATATCAGTCCTCCTATTCAAGCTATCGGACCAATCTCTGCTGACCCTGTTTCAAGTCCTCATTTGCATGGACAAGAGGACCTGAGTGAAGACTAGTGTACTTTACAATTGACCAATAGGAAAGTGGTTGTTGGGGGCAGGGTGTTCAAACTGCTGTGTATAAAAGTGTGTTTTGTGCATTAATAAAAGTGAGATTCCTGTTTGAACTTACATACAGCTTGCCTGGTGTTTGTTCTGAGCTATCACAACTGGATTAGAACGGCACATAGCTGTAGTTCGAATCCCGGAGCATCGGATGACCGAACCATCAGATGTTGCGATCTGCAATCTGATTCAATAGCCGCAGAGGAGTGTCGGGAGAGTGGAACCGAGCGAGCAGGGGTTCGTTACATTGGTTGGCAGCGGTGGGATTTGCTCTCCAGTTAATGGGACACTCTAAACCACCACAGTGAATGGCCAGCTATGCAGCCTGCAGGAGAGCCACGCTGAAAGACTTACTTGAGAGCCGTGGAGGGACTGGTGGGACAAAGAACAAGGCCACCCTGATCAGTGAGCTAGCCAAGATGGATCAGAGGGATGGTGATGCAGGACCCCGGTCAGTTGAAGACTTGTTTCAGCAACGAGTTCGAGAGCGGTTGGCATTATATGGTGCCAACCCATCAGAGACCGCCATACAGAATGCCATTAGAGACATCCAGCTGCAGGATGAGCGACAAGAGAGAGAACTAGAGCGGCAACATGAGCGGAGAATGGAGGAAATACGGCAATCGGAGACAACACCTAAAGATACAGCGCCTTTCCGTAAGTTGCCCTTTCAGGCGTTCAAACTATTTAAGGAAGGAGAGGAGGAAATTGAAGCGTTCTTGCAGGACTTTGAGAGACTATGCCAGATACATGATGTACTGTCCCAAGATTGGGTTGCCTTACTGGCGAGTAATTTGACTGGCAGAGCAGCCGATGCGTATCGGGCCCTGGAGGACAAGGACGCTAAAGATTATGACCGGGTAAAAGAAGCTCTGCTAGCCCGATTTGCCATTAAACCCGAAGCCAGCCGGATTAAGTTTAGAGAATCCCGGAAACAAGCCAACATAACATACGTGGAGTGGGCACATTGTCTGCAGCGGAACCTTAAGGGCTGGTTCCGGGGAAGCCACGCTCATACCATAGAGGACATCACCCAGCTAGTTCTCTTAGAACAGTCCTTTAACCACACCCCTCTGGTAGTACGGGATTGGGTGCGAGATAAGCGACCACAGACTGTACAGCAAGCGGCTACTTTGGCGGATGAATATCTGGACTCTCGAAGGTCAGGCGAAAGCGAGCGCTATGCACTATCTCTACCCAGTTTACCAGTCTCTAACCCAACTTCAGTACCTCAGTGGTCTGCCTCTAGACCCCCAGCCCGACCCAACCCTCCTACTGGACCTAAGTGCTATACCTGTAACCAAACCGGTCATCTGCAGTGATATTGCCCTACCCGATCCATGAGGTACCGAGAGACTGCTCATCCATGCAGACCAGTGGCTCATTGCTTCCAGAACGAGCCCAACCATCGAGATGTTCAGGAAGAGCGCGGCAAACTTTTTGAGGCTGATCCAGTCCAAGCTGCTGCCGGAGATAATCTGCAGCACCATCGTCAGGCAGTATGGGTTAATGGGCAGCCGGCCCAGGGACTCCGCGATTCCGGGGCTACGATTACCCTCATCCAGCCTCACATGATTCCCCAGTCGGCCCTGTTGCAGTCAGGGTAGCAGGGGGCAAGGTGCTACATTTATCCACCGCCCAAGTCCTCTTGGATTGGGGCTCAGGGGAGCGACAAGTGCGAGTGAGATTACTACGTGAGTTACCAGCGGAAGTACTTTTGGGGAACAATTTGGGGCATTTAACTTCCTCATATGCCCCAGAGGCCACCATGGCTGTGACCACCCAACGTCAGAGCCAACTTCAAGGCAACTCCACTCCTATGGGGACCCAGGTAAGACCAAATTCTCCTACGTTACCCCAACTTGACAACCCTGTGTCCTGGGATTCTCCCTCCGACATTATGCAAGAGACTTAGAATGACCCAACATTAGCTGGTTATCGGGACAGGGCGGGCAAGGATCCAGGGAGGTTGGGGGAAGACAGAATAGAGTGGGAGGGGGGTTTCTTTATCGTTACACTGAGGGAATGGGCACTGGGAAGCGACAGGGTCCCCACAAACAGCTAGTTATACCCCAGAAATACAGACGGGAGCTATTGCGGCTGGCTCACGACATCCCCTTGGCCGGACATTTAGGGATAGCTAAGACCCGGAGTCGGTTGTCCCATGCGTTCTTCTGGCCCCGGTTACATGCTGAGGTGCGAGAATACTGCCGGACCTGTGAGACTTGTCAGAAAGTAGGGAAGACAAGGGATTACCCAAAAGCCTCGCTGCAACCCCTGCCGATCATTAGAGAACCCTTTAGCCGCATAGTGGTAGATATTATAGGCCCACTGGCCCGCCCCAGTGCCACTGGGAAGAAGTATATTCTTACGGTTGTGGATTATGCCACCTGCCACCCGGAGGCCATTCCCTTATCCAATATCCAGGCTGATACAGTAGCAGATGCCTTACTGCGGGTATTCACTAGGGTAGGGTTTCCCCAGGAAATATTGTCCGATCAGGGTACCCAGTTCACAGCCGAGCTGACGCAGCAGCTCTGGCGTCTCTGTGGGATTAAACCCCTCCAGAGCGCCCCCTACCACCCTCAGACTAACGGCTGTGTGAGAGGTTTAACGGGACCCTGAAGCAGCTGCTTCGGGCCTTCATGGAGAGTAGGAAGGATTGGGAGAAATATCTACCCCATCTACTGTTCGCCTATAGAGAGGTACCCCAAGAGTCCACGGGGTTTTCCCCATTTGAGCTGTTGTATGGGCGAAGGGTTAGGGGGCCCTTAGACTTAGTGAGGGTCCAGTGGGAGGGGGTAGAGGATCCAGAAGGCCTCCCTATCCTTCGTTATGTCTTGGAACTCAGGGAGCGCCTGCGGGAACTTACCGATCTAGTCCATGAGAATATGCAATTGGCCCAGAGTCAGCAGAAGGCTTGGTATGATCGGTCTGCGCGGAATCGCACCTTTTATATCGGACAGAAAGTCCTGGTACTAAAACCCCTGAAGCAAAATAAATTACAGGCCTCCTGGCCGGGCCCCTATCAGGTGGTAAAACAGCTGTGCGATACCACCTACGTGGTTGCCAGCTGTGCAGACACAAAAATTAAGAGGACATTCCACATTAATATGATGAAGGCCTATCATGAGAGGACTGAGGCAGTAGCCGCCATATGCGCTCCTGCCACCGGGGACTCTGAATATCTACCGATGCTGGAGCTTCCCGAAATCAGTAACTGTTTCAGGGGTGTGGAAGATGTACGGCTAGTAGATAGATTAGGATCCCAAGAACGAGAACAGGCCAGAGAATTACTCCAGGACCGGCAGGAGATGCTCTCGGCACTCCCTGGGTACACTCACATAGCTGTGCACAAGGTAGAGACCCCCGGGCAGAAGCCCCTGAGACAACCAGCCTATAGGGTTCCCGGAGCAGTGCAAGAAGGGATGAGAGCGGAGATTAGGGAGATGCTCGAGTTAGGGGTGATCGAACCATCGGCAAGCCCCTGGGCTTCCCCTGTAGTATTAGTCCCAAAACGGGATGGCACAACCCGATTTTGTGTGGACTATAGGCGACTGAATGACTGTACTGTGACAGATGCCTACCCTATGACTCGAGTGGACGAATTGCTGGACAAAATAGCTCAGAGACATTATCTGACGACTATTGACTTATGTAAGGGCTACTGGCAGATTCCCTTGGAAGCGGAAGCAATTCCAAAGTCGGCCTTCATCACCCCGTTCGGCCTTTACCAGTTTCGGGTAATGCCATTCGGGATGAAGAATGCTCCAGCTACCTTCCAGCGGATGATAGATGAACTCCTCGATGGTCTGCAAGATTTTGCATGCGCATATCTTGACAACATTGCAATCTATAGCCAGACATGGGAGGAACATCTTAGACACCTGGGAATAGTGCTAGATAGGATCCGAGCCACTAACCTGACCCTGAAGCCAGACAAATATAATATCTGGATGTCTGAGGTGCAATATCTGGGACATAGAGTGGGATGTGGGAAGCAGAGGCCAGAACCTGCAAAAAATCGAGGCTAAACTGGCCGGTTCCCAGAACCAAGACCCAGGTACTTACATTTTTAGGGACAGCAGGGTACTACAGAAAGTTTGTACCCAACTATAGTGACATAGCCAAACCCCTGACGGACCTGACCAAAAAGACTCTCCCTAGACAGGTCCTGTAGTCCCCGGAGTGCGAGACAGCGTTTCATCAGTTAAAAACCGCCCTAACGCAAGCTCCCATACTGGCGGCACCCGATCCCAACAAACGCTTTGTCATTCATACAGACGCCTCCATGTTTCGGACTGGGAGCCGTACTAAGTCAAGTTGGCGATGACGGGAAAGAGCACCCAGTGGCGTATCTCAGCCGCAAGTTGTTACCCCGTGAAGTTGGATATGCTGCCGTGAAAAAAGAGTGTTTGGCCTTAGTCTGGGCTTTAAAGAAATTGCAACCCTACGTGTATGGACGCTCTTTTACCGCCATGACGGACCACAATCCCTTGATAGGGCTTAACCGGGTGGCGGGAGAGAACGGCCGATTACTAAGATGGAGCCTGGCTTTGCAACCATACAATTTCACCATACAATATCGGCCAGGGCCTCAAAACGGGAATGCGGATGGGTTATCCCAGCAGACGGACCTGGAACCTTAAGACTACTTTTCCAACATCTTCGAGTTGACCCGTTGGGGGCCCACTGTGGCTGTTGGACTGTTTCCCAGGGGGGAGTATTATCATGAACCTTGGAATACTGGATTGTCATGAAGCTTGGAATACTGAAGTATTTCTCCTTTGATTCTAATACACAATGGGGGGTCTTCTGCCCTGTCTTAAGGCTAACCCCCTCCAGACGGCTCCATGGTCTGGAAGGAAGGCATTGTTCTGTGTTTGACCATTTGTTTATGTACTTTAATTAACCCCTGGGGCTTCTCTGTGTCATTACACCTATCAGTCCTCCTATTCAAGCTATCAGACCAATCTCTGCTCACCCTGTTTCAAGTCCTCATTTGCATGGACAAGAGGACCTGAGTGAAGACTAGTGTACTTTACAATTGACCAACAGGAAAGTGGTTGTTGGGGGCAGGGTGTTCAAACTGCTGTGTATAAAAGTGTGTTGTGTGCATCAATAAAAGTGAGATTCCTGTTTGAACTTACATACAGCTTGCCTGGTGTTTGTTCTGAGCTATCACACCTGGACTAAAAAGGCACATAGCTGTAGTTCGAATCCCGGACCATCAGATGACCGAACCATCAGATGTTGCGATCTGCAATCTGATTCAATAGCCGCAGAGGAGTGTTGGGAGAGTGGAACCGAGCGAGCAGGGGCTCGTTACACCACTGTCATCTGACACCAGATTAGCATGTCACTTGCCACCCATCCCCTGCCACCAGATTCAGCGTGTCACTTGCCACCGTCACCTGCCACCAGATTCAGCGTGTCACTTGCCACCCATGCCCTGCCACCAGATTCAGCGTGTCACTTGCCACCCATCCCCTGCCACTAGATTCAGCATGTCACTTGCCACCAGATTTAGCATGTCACTTGCCACCCATCCCCTGCCACCAGATTAGGCGTGGCACTTGCCACCCATCCCCTGCCACCAGATTCAGCGTGTCACTTGCCACCCATCCCCTGCCACCAGATTAAGCGTTTCACATGCCACCCATCCCCTGCCACCAGATTTAGCGTGTCACTTGCCACCAGATTTAGCGTGTCACTTGCCACCGGTCCTTTGTCACCAGATTCAGTGTGTCACTTGCCACCCATCCCCTGCCACTAGATTCAGCGTGTCACTTGCCACCAGTCCCCTGCCACCAGAGTTAGCGTGTCACTTGCCACCGGTTCCCTGCCACCAGATTCAGCATGTCACTTGCCACCAGTCCCCTGCCACCAGATTGAGTGTGTCACTTGCCACCCATAGCCTGGCTCTCTCTCTCTCCCCTTCAGATGGGCATTCTGGGGGCTACAGTTTCTCTCTTAGGATTGCTGGGGCTTGCCAGTCCTTTGTGCTCCTTTTTTATTTTTATTTTTTTACCTAGCCAATAGGAAGGAAAGGGCTCCACTCCCGAGTACAGCAGCATGAGGAGGAGAGGGGGTGGGGAGAAAAGCCAGCAGCTGCTCTCTCCAGACAGAGACACAGCCACTCTCCCCACTGCTGACAGGAGGAGGGGGGGATAGGCAGGAAATAGAGCCCTCTTCTGACAGCAGCGGTTCAGGGGGGGGGGGGCAGCACAGTTTATTCTCCTCAGACCCGCTCGCCGGTAGGCACTCCTATTATGCCGGCAGGGAGAGCAAATGGGAGGGGGATCCGCAGCACTTGAGCTTCGGCGCCCCCCCTCTGCCTTAGCTCGCTCAGTCACTCAGGGAGGCTCAGGAGAGGTGGTGACAGCCCAGCTGGCAGGCGGAACCAAAGATGCCGCTGCGCGCTGGACTGCCTATGCCTGCTCAGCCCAACTCCCTTGCCCCACTGCTAGTGCTATTTTCTCCAAGCGTCTTCCAGGACAGCCCATGAGACCTTGGGCTCCTCCTACCAGGACAGGAAACACGTCACCCCCACCAGATAAAAGGGCGGTCCTCCAGGCCCATGTCAGTTATTTGTGTTTCCTCCGGATGGGGGGGTAACATGTTCCTGGAACCTGGTCCCTAGGTCTCATGAGCAGGGGCTCTGTAGGGCTATTTGGGGCATTTCACTAACCTCTCCTCTGCCAGAAGCAGCACTCCGCTGGAGAGGTTGGCTGTGCTGCGGTCTCCTGTGTCTCAGTGCCTGGGGAGGGCCAGGACCGGCATGGTGTCAGCTCCCATAACGCTTTTGCTTATGAAAGCAGCGGTATCCTCTCCTCACAGGCAGCGTGGCTAGTTGTGTGAGGAGAAGCAGGAAGCTGCGGCGCTCGAGTAGGGGGCGGAGCTTCTGCACTCCAAGCTGGCCCACAGGAAGTACTAAGAGCAGGTCACTTTCGGGGCATATGACGTCGGGAGCCAGAGACGCCAGTTCCAGTCTCTTTAAACAGCGCGAACAGGAGACACTGGCCGCTGGTGTCTTCTGGTAAAAGCAGCCAGGCTGTGGAAAGCCAGAAAGGGGCAAGATGGATCAATCTGCAGTTCCTACACAGGCAGTCAATGCGCCCAACACCAGCAAGTCACAGGTAAGCCTGAAGTGTTATGTCACTCTCTTGCTTTCCCTGTGAGTGTTCCCTCCCCCTCCCCTCTCTGTAGTAGTGGGTTAAGGGGACACATTTCCTCCCTCCTGCACATGGTGGTTCGGAGTGGCGGGGTGGCTGTGAGTCTCATTATGGGTCACTTATCTTTTTGTCTTACAGACCAAGACCCAAGACAAGACTCAAGCGCAGCCACCTAAAAAGAAATGTGCGGTGTGCGCAAACAAATTGAGCTCCTCGTGGAGCAAAGCTGTTTGTCGCAGCTGTATAGATGGCCTTGTAAAGGACCAGTTGCCTCTTGTCAGAAAATGCTAACCTCTGTTAGGGACGAGCTTGCGCAGACCCCAGCAGAGGGTCCGTCCACACAGAGAGCTTCAGTCAGCACTCCGCAGCAGGCAGAGAGTGAAGACTCTGAGGCTGAGGTCAGATCTACCCGTTCTTCCCTTGAAGAATCAGGGTCAGATATAGAGCCCAGGGATAGAGAATCCACTCGAGGCTCGAGATTTAAGCTGTCTGTAGATGATGTGGATGACTTGTTAAAGGCTATCTATACCACCCTTGAATTGAAAGAGGAGGAGGTTCAGTTATCCAAACACGATTTTATGTATAAGGGATTGCATAAGAAAAAACCTAGAGTTTTTCCAGTCCATAGTTCATTGGTTGATACTATTAAACTAGAATGGGATAACCCGGAGAGAAAACCATTCTTCTCTAGTAACCTAAAAAGAAGGTTCCCTTTTGATGAGGACACTGCGCAGCCGTGAAATAAAAAACTGAAGCTGGACGCACCTCTTTCAAAGGTTTCAAAAAATTTGGACCTAGCGTTCGATGAAATGGGCACGCTTAAGGATCCGATGGACAAGAGGGGGGATATCCTTCTCCAAAGAGCCTGGGACTCAGCGGTTGGGAACCTGAAACCAGCTCTGGCCTCCACTTGTATGGCCAGAAATCTGGAGGTTTGGTTGACCCAGATTCAGTCACACATGTCAGCGGGTACCTCGAGAGAGCAGATTTTGAAGTCTTTTCCTGTCCTCTTTCAGGCTGTAGGTTTTTTGGCAGATCCTTCTGCAGAGTCGGTAAGAATTTCAGCCAGGACTTCGGCTTTAGTGAACTCGGCCAGGAGAAGCCTCTGGCTTAAAACCTGGTCAGGGAACCCAGCCTCCAAATTACGCCTTTGTGGGCTTCCCTTAACAGGCGATCATTTATTTGGCCCAGGACTGCAGGAGGCACTGGAACGCAGGGCTGATAAGAAAAAGGCATTTCCAGAGAAAAAGAGAATCCCGACAGCCAGAAAATTTTTTTGTGGCCAGGGCAGGCAACAGAGTCCTAGAGAAAAGGACAGCAGGCCGAAAAAACACTGGACTGGGCACAAAGGCAGAGGCAAAGGGGGAGTGATGTTTAACCCTCCTCAACAGCCCGCCAAGCCACAGTGACTTGTGTTCCCCGGTGGGAGGAAGATTGAGGGCCTTCATCCCACAGTGGACAGCAGTCACTTTGAGCCCCTTCATCCTGGACCTAGTGACCAACGGGTACAGGCTGGAGTTTGTTCACCAACCATCAGAACAATTGTTGGTCACCTTTCCTCCACAAGATTGAGAGAAAGCGAGGGCTCTGGGTCTCCAGATTGGAGACTTATTGGATCAAAAAGTCCTGATTCCTGTTCCACAGTCAGAGCAGGGCAAGGGATTCTATCCCCATGTATTTGTGGTCAAAAAGCCGTCGGGAAAGTTTCGACTTATCCTGAATCTCCGGACTTTAAACAAGTCCATCAGATACAAACATTTCCGGATGGAGACGGTTTTTACTATCAAAAACCTACTATACCCAAACTGCTTTATGGCCACGTTGGACTTAAGGGATGCCTATTTTCACATCCCTATCCATCCAGCCTTCCAAAAGTTTTTGAAATTGGCAGTGAAGACGAGTATGGGGACCCGACATTTTCAATTTCAAGCCATCCCTTTCGGTCTTTCCTCAGCCGCACGCATCTTTACGAAAGTGTTGGGGGAAGCGCTTGCTCCACTGAGGTTAAAGGCGATAACTGTTATCCCTTACTTGGATGACCTCCTGATAGTGGCAAAATCATACCAGAGGCTGTTGGAGGATCTCCAGGCTGTACAGGACTTCTTACAGTCCCTAGGCTGGTTGATAAACAAAGAAAAATCATCCTTGATCCCGGCCCAGAAAGTAACTTATCTGGGTTACGATTTTTGCTCAGTGAATCAAAGAGTTTTTCTTCCTCAGGAGAAGCTTACCAAAGTGTTCCAGACTATGTCAGCATTACAGACCAACCAGTCGGTCTCCCTGAGACAGGTGTTGAGGGCAGTGGGTCTTATGACCTCATGTTTTCCCGCAGTACCGTGGGCGAGACTCCGTCAGCGTCCCTTACAAATGTTTTTATTAAGAAACTGGGACGGGGACGTAAAGTCCCTGGAGTCAAGGATCCGGCTTCCCGCCAGGATAAAAAGAAGTCTGTGGTGGTGGAGAACTGGCCAGCACCTAACAGGAGGTCTCCCATGGTCCTTTCCCATATCCCGAAGAATTACCATGGATGCGAGTTTCTGGGGATGGGGGGCCCACCTCAGCAATGCAGTAGCACAGGGAGAGTGGTCCTCAAAGGAGGCAAGGGCCTCATCCAATCAAAGAGAGCTGCTTGCAGTCCAGAGAGCCCTGCAGTCTTTTCAGATTGAGATCAAGGGTCACAACCTCCAAATTCTGTCAGACAATATCGCGACAGTCGCGTACATCAACAAGCAGGGAGGCACGAGAAGTCGGATGCTTCAGTCCATTGCCCAGGAGATCCTTTCATGGGCAGAGGGGAATCTAGCTTCAATTTTGGCTGTACACCTGAAGGGGACAAACAATTGCCTGGCAGATTATCTCAGCCGTCACAGGATAGACCGAGACAACTGGTCCCTTCATCCCGAAGTCTTTGCAGACCTCACCAGGAGATGGGGTTATCCTGTAGCAGATTTGTTCGCAAACCGAAACAACCGCAAGGCGGAGATATTCTTTTCCATGAACCCGGCAGACCAAGCCTTGGGGATCGATGCTCTGGCAAACCCGTGGCCTCCAGGCCAATGTTATGCCTTCCCGCCAATCAGACTGATTCCAGAAGTCCTCCGGAAGTTTCTGCTAGAGGAGACCGATTTCATTCTAATTGCCCCATTTTGGCCCAAGAGGCCATGGTTTTCCCTGCTACAGTCTCTGGTTTCAGAGCCTCCGCGAAGTCTTCCGAAAAGGGAAGACTTATTATTGAAGGGTCCAGTATCTCACCCTCAGGTGGTTTCCTTAAACTTGATGGCCTGGTATCTGAAGAAAAGATACTGAGCGCCCAGGGGTTCTCTGACAAGGTAGTCAAGACTCTCGTAAATTGTAGGAAGCCGGTCACTAGAGCCATATATTCCAAAGTTTGGAAAAGGTTTAACTCATGGTTATCTGAAAATTAAAGATTAACTCATGATATTCCGTCTATTTTGGAATTTTTTTTCAAGAGGGTGTCCACAAAGGTCTTTCAGTTAGTACCTTAAAGGTACAGGCAGCAGCTATTAGTGTGTTCCTCCAGTTTTCTCTCCTGGAAAATCCCACTATAGCCAGATTTTTCAAATCTATCTCTAGGGCCAGACCAGTAGTGGTGAGAAGTTGTCCAACTTGGGATCTGTCCCTAGTATTTCAAACTCTGGTAGAATTTCCGTTTGAGCCTCTGGGAAATATTTCAGTTAAGTTACTTACATTAAAGACTGTGTTCCTTATAGCTGTTACCTCAGCTCGTAGGGTAAGTGAGTTGCAGGCCCTATCAATAAGGGAGCCCTTCCTCACGATTTTTGAGGATCGAGTTGTTTTACGAACCGATCCAGGTTTTTTGCCCAAGGTGGCCAGTACATTCCACTGATCTCAGGACATTGTACTACCAACCTTTTGTAGTTCGCCACAGGGCGACCTAGAAAGAAAATTTAGTTTTCTAGATGTAAGAAGGATTCTCTTAGTCTATCTTGAGGTCTCCAAGACCTTTAGGAAAACTGATGCCTTGTGTGTCCTCTTTTCTGGAGTTCACAAAGGGAATAGTGCATCTAAAGCCACATTGGCTAGATGGATAAAGCAAGCCATCTCTGAAGCTTACAAAATTAGGGAGGTTCCTACACCTTTTGTTACTGCGTACTCAACTAGAGCCTTATCTACGTCTTGGGCTGAGAGGGCTGGTGCCTCACCGGAACAAATTTGCAGGGCTGCCACATGGTCCAGTTACTCGACCTTCATTAAACATTATCGCCTGGATCTCCTATCAGCTCAGGAGCAGGCGTTTGATCATAAGGTACTTCAGGCAGTTGTCCCTCCCTAGACTGGTAAGTTCTGGATCATCGTCTCATGGGCTGTCCTGGAAGACGATTGGAGAAAAACTGAGTTATGCCGCGTACACACGGTCGGACTTTTCGTCTACAAAAGTCCGACAGCCTGTCCGACATACTTCCGACGTACCTTCGGCGGACTTGCGGCAGACTTTCTTACGAACGGACTTGCCTACACACGACCACACAAAAGTATGACAGCCTAGTACGCGGTGACGTACACCAAGTCCGACGAGACTATAAAACGGAAGTTCAATAGCCCGTACGACACCCTTTGGGCTCCTTCTGCTAATCTCGTGTTTATCTCGTGTTAGTAGAAGTTTGGTGAGAGACGATTCGCGCTTGTGAGACTCGTATTTTTCAGTTCGTTTTAACTGTTGTTCAGTCTGTGCTTGTGAGGTTTGTATCTGCTTTTCAGTGCGTTTGGTCAGTTGGCATTGAGAAATCTTTGTTTTATTGGCCGCTCGTTCCTGATTTTCAGGTCGTTCTTCACAGGCCTTGCTGTTCTTCAGTGCGTTCTGTTTAGTGCGTTCTGACCAGCCGACCGTTTTGAAGCCATGTTACCTGTACGTACTCGTCGTAGAGCTCGTGCATTGTATGTGCTTGGTGCTGTAGTTTATTCTTCAGCCCAAGACCAGTCCATGAACAGGGCGAGGAGGAGTTCATGGACCAAGAATTGGTTGCTTCAGCGTGACCAGTTCTGTCACATGCCTTTGCTCCGTGAGATCCGTGAGAATAATCCTGAGGATTTCAGGAACTTTCTCCGGATGACGGACCCCGTTTTTGACCGTTTGTTGGCTTTGCTGACCCCCTATATCAGCAGGCAGGATACCTGCATGAGGCAAGCCATCACTCCGGAGCAGAGGCTGGTCGCTACCTTGCGGTATTTGGCCACAGGGAGAAGCCTGCAGGACCTTAAGTTCTCGACAGGCATCTCCCCCCAGGCTCTGGGGATCATTATCCCAGAGACCTGTTCTGCCATCATACAGGTCCTGCAGAAGGACTATATTAAGGTAAGATATTTTTCTTTTATTAGCATCACATGTTCTTTTATGTAATCTTTGATAATGTAATGTATTTCTTGCTTCAAACACTACTTACCATCATTGCAATATAGTGTGAATGTCCCCTTTTTATCCTCACACATGCTGGAATTTTTTCCTGTTATTTTTTGTCATGCATGTATATTTTCCTTCAATAACCTTCCCAGCATGAAGTGATGGGAACATATCCACCTAGTCTACTCATTTTGAATGTATTTTGTTTGAGTGTATTTAGTGTGCTTATAATTAGCAATTATCTAGATTTCACAACTCCCCCACCCCCCCCCACCTAAACTCACTCCAAATAGTGTGCTGCTAATGAGCAATTATCTAGATTTCACAACCCCCCCACCCCCCCCACCTAAACTCACTCCAAATAGTGTGCTGCTAATGAGCAATTATCTAGATTTCACAACCCCCCCACCCCCCCCACCTAAACTCACTCCAAATAGTGTGCTGCTAATGAGCAATTATCTAGATTTCACAACCCCCCCACCCCCCACCCCCCACCTAAACTCACTCCAAATAGTGTGCTGCTAATGAGCAATTATCTAGATTTCACAACCCCCCCCCCACCCTCGTTAAAATTTGCTTGAATGTTCTATGGTGTTGATTTGTCTAAAGCAAATATATGTTGCAGTTTGCAAAATGCATGTGCACTCTACAAGTGCATTTGTTCCAGTGCTTTAGTAAATGAGCAGAAGCTCTGCTGATTTCCATCATCAAATCATATGCAAGCCTCAAAGTGTTTTCATTAATTGCCCTTGCCTGTGATTGTGTACTCCTTGCAACATGAATGCCTTTTTACATTACCTCATTTACTGTAAGCTGGTTAGCAACTGCACCTGCAGAGTGCGACAACTGCAGTCTTGTAGCCTTTTTAGTCCCTAAATTCCTGTGTGTCCTAAAAGTAATCTTTTTTAGGGATTTCACAACCCCCTAAAATGTAATCAATGTTCCATCAGAGGGGGTGAGCAATCTGATAAGTGTGCCTTTCCATATTAGTTATTCCAGAAGAATTAAATTATTTAATGTTATACTGATGCTGGGGAATAATGTTTTTATTGTCTAATTTTCTTGCAATGTTAGCTTCCAAATTAATTGATTTTGGTTTTCTTGTTTGATTCCCCAGTTTCCTTCAACGCCACAGGAATGGCAGACTGTGGCATCCCATTTTGCCAGCCGTTGGGACTTTCCCAATTGTGGAGGGGCTATAGATGGGAAACATGTCCACATTGTGCCACCACCCCATTCGGGGTCATATTATTTTAATTATAAGGGGTTCCACAGTATTGTTTTAATGGCGGTGGTGTCGGCACACTATGATTTTTTATATGTGGACGTGGGGAAGAATGGCCGGATGTCGGATGGAGGAGTATTTGCCCAGACGGAGTTCTGCCAGCGTCTCCAGAGTGGTGGCCTGGGATTGCCACCTGATGAGGATAACGTGGAAGGACTCCCCTTTGTCTTCATTGCCGATGAAGCCTTCGCTCTCAGCAAGCACCTCATGAGGCCATTCCCCCAAAGAACCCTCACCCTGGAGAGGAGGGTTTTTAATTACCGGCTGGCCAGAGCTAGAAGAGTGGTTGAGAATGCGTTTGGAATTCTGGCCAGCCGGTTCCGCCTGTTTCAAACAGCCATTAATTTGGCGGAATACAAACTTAATTTTATCATTTTATCGTGCTGCATTCTGCACAACTTTTTAAACAAGCATTCTCCCAATTATATAGGCACAGTTGGGCCTGAGGCCGGACAAATAGAAGCCAACCTTACAGGCCTGGATACTGTCCGTACTGGCTTGGCCCCCCAAAGTGCCCGTCAAGTTAGACAGCAATATGTTAATTATTTTATGGGTAGGGGGGCCATTGCAATGGGCCAGGATATATAATTTTTTACAATAAAAAAAATATTGAGGAAATCTTGCATTATATTTATTGCTTGCCTTTCTTTTGGGCTGTCTCCTAGGTTATGGTCGAGCAGTTGTAGTGCCAACTGTATTTTAATTTTAAATGTCTAAATAAGCTCCATTGCCACTGTAAACAACTTTTTTACAATTATAACCAAACTGATACTGAGCCTTGAAATAACAAACCACACATTTATTTAATTCCTATAAGGAGATGTTTTTATTAATGGTTGTTATGCATTCAGTTCTGCATTTAGTATAAAATGTTCATAGACAAAAATATAATGATATCTTAATAATGTAGAAAAATATAATTATATTTAAATATTTCTACCTAATCCACAAAAAAATATTTTTGGCTTTTTGATTTTCGCAAACAGGCTTTTTTATTTTTTTTTTGGAAAATCAAGTTTTGTTGTTTTTTTTGTTTTTTTGAAAATCAAGTTTTGTTATTTTTTTTTTTTTAATCAAGTTTTTTTTAGTTTTTTTTGGTTTTTTAAAATCAAGTTTTTTTAGTTTTTTTTGGTTTTTTAAAATCAAGTTTTTTTTAGTTTTTTTTGGTTTTTTAAAATCTATTTTTTTAGTTTTTTTTGGTTTTTTAAAATCAAGTTTTTTTAGTTTTTTTTGGTTTTTTAAAATCAAGTTTTTTTAGTTTTTTTTTGTTTTTTAAAATCAAGTTTTTTTTTAGTTTTTTTTTGTTTTTTAAAATCAAGTTTTTTTAGTTTTTTTTGGTTTTTTAAAATCAAGTTTTTTTTTAGTTTTTTTTGGTTTTTTAAAATCAAGTTTTTTTAGTTTTTTTTGGTTTTTTAAAATCAAGTTTTTTTAGTTTTTTTTGGTTTTTTAAAACCAAGTTTTTTTTTAGTTTTTTTTGGTTTTTTAAAATCAAGTTTTTTTAGTTTTTTTTGTTTTTTTAAAATCAAGTTTTTTTAGTTTTTTTTTGGTTTTTTAAAATCAAGTTTTTTTAGTTTTTTTTGGTTTTTTAAAATCAAGTTTTTTTAGTTTTTTTTTTGGTTTTTTAAAATCAAGTTTTTTTAGTTTTTTTTGGTTTTTTAAAATCAAGTTTTTTTTTGTTTTTTAAAATCAAGTTTTTTTAGTTTTTTTTGTTTTTTTAAAATCAAGTTTTTTTAGTTTTTTTTTGGTTTTTTAAAATCAAGTTTTTTTAGTTTTTTTTGGTTTTTTAAAATCAAGTTTTTTTAGTTTTTTTTGGTTTTTTAAAATCAAGTTTTTTTAGTTTTTTGGGTTTTTGAGAAAATCAAGTTTTATTTCTTTGTGGATTTTTGAGGTATTTACGAGAAACAGCCCTCCTTTTTTACATTAGGTTAAACAGCCATTTATGTTCTGCCAAAAAAAGAAAGAGAAGGCCCAGAATGGGGTCAGCAAAACAGGAAATGAAGGACATGATTGATGTTTTGGGGTTTAAAAAAGGGCATTTAGATTCGACCCAAAACATCAATCATGTCCTTCATTTCCTGCTGCATACGATCCAGCCGATTACGCATTTCATCGATGTCTTTATTCCAGGCCATTATTTGACCAATTAGCCGTTGGGCACTTTCAGAGGTGAAATAGTCACTTCTTGTTGTACCTAAAGTGGAATGAAACCAAAAAATGTCTTTAGAAATATGCACACACACATAGTTTACCTTACCATAAATAAAGCTGTTGTCTCAGACACTGACCTGGTGGGGTGCCCATGTAGCCTAATTCCTCCACATCCTCGGGGGTGGCACTGTTGCTTGAATGAAGCACAACCAGATCCCCTAAAATAGAGTAGACAAATTACATTAAACAAAAGGCAGCCATGCATAGATTAACGTAAGCTGGTGTGTCAGACACTCACCTGGTGGGGTGCCCATGTCGCCCACCTCTCCTTCCTCCACATCCTCAGTGGGACTTGGGCTGATTTCCCAATCATGTTTTGCTTGGGGTGGACTGTCTTCTTGTTGGCTGAGTGATTTTTCCCCTATGTGAAACAAAAAATTATTAATCTACTTAGCACACAGATATTTTAGTACATAGTAATTTTGCAACATTTGTAGTGAAGTGGTTTGTGTAGAGTTCCTATTTTACCTCAATATTTAAAATTATAAAGACATATCGGATAGATAGATATCAATATCTCAAAATATAGTTAATAATCTTTTGATCTCTCTCTATATCTGGAACAAAATCTCTAAATATCTAACTAAATGTAAAGAAAAAAAATTAAGATAACTTAAAATATTCCAAAAGAATGTTTTACATTTCTATATCTATCTATCTACCTATCTCTATATTTCTCTCTCTCTATATATTTCTCTCTCTCTCTCTCTCTCTCTATATCTATATCTATATCTATATCTATAGATATAGATATAGATATAGATATCTATATATATAGATCTATCTATAGATATGTAACGAGGTTTATTAAAAGATCGTTTAAAACGATGAACAAAAAATCGTATAGGAAGGAAAAGCACATGGAGCAGTATACAAGGTAATAAACACAAGAGAAAAACACGACAAGTACTTACTTTTTTTAAGAACTTTCCGGATACGTCGGTATTGATCCGGCTCCCTGAGTTTCAGGTCAGACCATCTTTTTCTCAATTGATCTTTGGAGCGCTGGACCCCAAAAGATGCCTGCAAAGTCTCCACGACCTTCGCCATTATTTTGGCCTTGCGCAAATTTGGCCGTGCGTACGGCCCATAATTCCCATCATAGTCGTCTTTGTGAAGAATGGCCACCATCTCCACCATCTCTTTAAAACTCATATTAGAGGCCTTAAATCTAGGCCTCATAGATTTAGTTGACGTTCCAGCCTCCGGGCTGTCTCCACTACCTGAGGTCGTCAACATTTCAGGTGTCTCCGCCATTCTTTAACTCCACTACGCGCCGTAACAAAAAATGGGCGGAGAACATGAGTTAAAATCGAACGTCAGGGGCGGGCAACGCAGGCGGAGTTTCACACATGCGTAGTGTATAAAGAGGGGCCTTGCGCACGTGTCGTACGTACGTTCTGTGCGTCGAATTAGGGGGCGGAGAACATGAGTTAATTTCGAACGTCAGGGGCGGGCGACGCAGGCGGAGTTTCACACATGCGTAGTGTATAAAGAGCCTTGCGCACGTGTCGTACGTACGTTCTGTGCGTCGAATTAGGGGGCGGAGAACATGAGTTAATTTCGAACGTCAGGGGCGGGCGACGCAGGCGGAGTTTCACACATGCGTAGTGTATAAAGAGCCTTGCGCACGTGTCGTACGTACGTTCTGTGCGTCGAATTAGGGGGCGGAGAACATGAGTTAATTTCGAACGTCAGGGGCGGGCGACGCAGGCGGAGTTTCACACATGCGTAGTGTATAAAGAGGGGCCTTGCGCACGTGTCGTACGTACGTTCTGTGGTAGGTGATAGTGGACCAGGACATTACAAAACGAAGGTAATTTTAGATATATATTTTTTTGGGTTTTATGGTCATGACTTTGTAGCAAGCGGCCTATATGGCTTGATAGATTGATGAGGCCTACATAGGGAGAAGATGATGAGGGGTTAGCAGAAACCTATAATAAAAGTGTTTTTTGTCTTGTGACTTCATCTTTTCCAGATATAATGAATCCCCTATTTAAGGATCCAGAATTCCTTACAGCTTTTATTTCGAAATATTGAGAGATGAGGAATTTGTGGGAGGTGAAACACCCTCAGTATTATGCAAAGCATGTGAGGAAGTCAACGCTGGAGAGACTTCTGGCCTTTGTCCAGGCGACCATCCCGGAAGCAACAATGGAGACATTGCTCAAGAAAATTGGGGTCTTGAGGAACATGTATAAGAGGGAGCATAAGAAGATCCAGGAATCAAGGAGATCAGGAGCATCAGCAGATGATGTTTATGTACCCAGGCTGTGGTACTACAATCAACTCCGTTTTCTGGATGACCAGAATGAAGCCAGGCCATCACTTTCAACCCTTCCCTCCACCCTTCCCTCCACCCTTCCCTCCACCCCAGCAGAGGCTGATGAGGAGCAAGCTGGGTCTTCCATCCTGGATGAACCAGATATGACCATCTGGAGTCAGGTAAATTATTTTAACAAATATTTACTGTACTAATATTAATGATGTTAACTGGATGTTATAATTGTCTAAAATAATTTTGCACTCAAAATTGTGTATACATATCAATTGACAGTAGTGGCTAAATATGTTTGGCACCTGCTTGAAATAATTAGGGTGTCTGATTAGACTCTTTTATTAAAGAGATGTATTCACATTGAATTTGCTATTCATGAGAAGCAAACTGTGTGTCATTGATGAACCCAAAAAAATATACTCAAACTATTGTCCTTTTTTTATACACAGGATGAGTCCATCCAGGAGGAATGTGGGGAAAGTGGCAGGCAGGAGGAGACCGGGCCCATGGACAGCCTGGAGGAGGCCGGATTCACCATCATCCTGGAGGAGGCTGGGCCCAGTGTCAGGCAGGAGGTGGCTGCTCCCAGTGAGGTGGCTGCTCCCAGTGAGGTGGCTGGGCCAAGTGAGGTGGCTGGGCCAAGTGAGGTGGCTGGGCCCAGTAGGAGCCTGACCGAATCCCAAGTGCCTCCCCTCCACCTTCCCAAAAAACGGGCCAGGAAGGGGATGGTCACACAGGACGCATCCCTGCGCCTCATGCAAGAGGCCACCCGTTTTTTAAGGAGCCCTCCCGAAGCGGAAGAATCCTATGGCTGCTACTTAGCCAGCAGGCTTCTTCAGATGGATTGGGAGCAGCGCCTCATTTGTGAGCGCCTATTTGGGGAAACAATCCATAAGGGGCTGCAGGGCACGCTAACACAAAACACCCAACTACATGAGGCAGCCCCCCCTCCTCCTCCTCCTCCTCCTCCTGCCACAACTGAAACACCAGAGCCACAGCCTCAAAAGAAGGCTACAGGGAAGGCTGCAGGGCAGCGTGGAGGAAAGGCTGCAGGGAAGAGAAGAAAGTGATGACCTGGGTTCAGTCTGGTCTGACAGAAGACGCAGGCTGTTGTAGGACCACAGTCTGGGGACATCTAGATCATCTGCTGGTGCTGTTGATCTCTGGGATTCTTGGACCAGATTGTGCTCCCTCTTATATGGACTCCGCAAGATCCCAATTTTCTGGTACACCGACTTTTTCCAGCGTTGACTTCCTCTTTATTTTATTTTGACCATGAATAAATGGATCTTTTTTGAGTTTAGCAAAAGACTTTATGTGTTTTCTTTGAAATCATTGATTTTACACACAATGTTAAATTAACAAGGGACAACAATCTCATTGAGTTTGGAAAAAACACACCAAAAATACATTACTAATGTTAATAATGTTCAAGTGGTAAGTCTTGAAAATAAAAAAATTTACATAACCAAAAACGGTGCTTTGGGTTAACTTTATCTCAAAACTAAAAAATAATCACTATAAAAAAAAAAAAGAATAATGGGTTCTTTGTGGTAACTTTACAAACCTAAAAAAAAAAAAAAAAAGGGGAAAAAGTATTATTAGTATGGAAACATTGTTTTTAAAATGCATACTATATCATTCATGAGATCAAAGAGAAAAATAATCCAGAAATCAGTTTGGGAGAACTCTGATTATGAACAGCAAAACACCTTCGTTCTTTAGAGCACTCGTAAAGAAGAAATAAAATGGGCTGCATTCAACGATCACAGATTTTGCAGCGTGATGAATGTGCTACCTACAATACGAACACTAGTTTTACTAGACCGAGTGCTTCCGTTTAGTTTTTGCTTATGAGCATACGTCGTTTTTTTGTCCGTCGGACTAGCATACAGACGAGCGGACTTCGGGGTCCGTCGTAGTTACGACGTAAAGATTTGAAGCATGCTTCAAATCTAAAGTCCGTCGGATTTGAGGCTAAAAAAGTACGTTGAAAGTCCGGAGAAGCCCACACACGATCGGATTACCAGCCAGCTTTAGTCCGTCAGCGTCCGTTGGACTTTTGTAGACGAAAAGTCCGACCGTGTGTACGCGGCATTAGACTTACCGGTAACTCCTTTTCTGAGAGTCTTCCAGGACAGCCGGATTCCCACCCAGTTTTGTCTGAAGTTATGTGTATTATGCATATGTTTTGCAGGGTCCTACGGTTCTTGAGAAGACTGACACGGGCCTGGAGGACCGCCCTTTTATCTGGTGGGGGTAACGTGTTTCCTGTTCTGGTAGGAGGAGCCCAAGGTCTCATGGGCTATCCTGGAAGACTCTCAGAAAAGGAGTTACCGGTAAGTCTAACTCAGCTTTTTCCGGCTCTGATGGGTAAACCTGGGGCCCCTGGGCAGTGGCCAGGGGTGCCCACTCAGTAAGACAGCCCTGTCTATGAGACACCAACACTGCAAGATAGTGTCCAAAATCCCAGGTCTTTCTGTAGGATCCAGGACCACTGTTGTTCCTTCTGCCAGCCCCTATGTCACTGCAGCACACTGTAGTGATGTGGGGGCCAGTGGGGTGAAGGAAAGTTTGCAGTGGGTGTCTGATGCAAAAAATTCTTTAGGCACCATAGCTCTTAAAGTGAGAAGAAACAAAAATAGAAGAAAAAAATGTATAGTCTTTGTTGTCATAGCAACCTAATTCAAGACAATTTCAAGCTGTAGTAAACCCTGCTTTGTCATTTTTACCTACAGGTAAGGCTATAATAAGGCTCACCTTTAGGTAAAATGAATATTCACCTTGAATGCAGTCAGTTACTGTATGTTACAGGCACATGCATTCTGAAAGTCTGGGATACCTTGCCGGACCTTCAGAGCTTCGTGTCGGAACTGAGGGCGCCCACATGCATGCGTGGAATTAATTGCGGCTCTGGCCAATGATATATCCGGAGTGCGTGAACCCGTAAGAAAGACCAGGGGCACGTGCCAGCCATCTCTGCGGTGAGAGCCCAGCACTCTAGGGCTTTGTTCCAAGGTGAGTTTCTCATAGTGTGCTATGTGCTATACTAGCATATTATGTAATAGCCTTACAGGTGTTTTATTATTTTTTTTTAACATCCGCGGTTTATAACTGCTTTAATAGATTCAGTATTATATAGTCTGTAAGGTACTAAAATGTCACATATAATCCTCTCTAATATAAGCATAATTCCTTAATGTGATAGATTCATTAGATTCCTCGACTATTGCAACTCTCTCCTTGTTGGACTATACAGACTACCCCCCCCTTATGTCCATTGTGAATTCTCTACCAAACTCATCCACTTTACCATACACTCAGTGTCCGCCACCACACTCTGCCAATCCCTCCACTGGGTTCTGCTCACCCAACAAATACAATTCAAAATACAGAGATCACAGCATATGTTGGGGAACCCCCTTACTCATCTTGGACAATGAAATGTGGACCATGTTAGACGCCCCTTTACAGAGGAAGAGCTTCTTATCTTATCTTATATGATCTTAAGATATCTTATCTTATCCCTGGCCAAGGGAAAAGCCCTGGCCCAGACAGCTTTACCCCAAAATCTTCTTATATTATTTTAAGATATCTTATCTTATCTTATCTCTGGCCCTGGAAAAAGCCCTGGCCCAGACAGCTTTACCCCAAATTTTTATAAACAATTTTGCAATGTTCTTGCTTCTTTTCTGCTCAAAGTGTTCAATGTGGTTTCAGGAGGGGAGTCGTTTCCCCCACAGGCTCTTGAAGCCCACATTTCTTTAATACCAAAACCAGACAAGGATCATACCTTCTGTTCAAATTATAGGCTTATCCCTGTAATTGGGGCTGATTTAAAAATCTATTCCAAGATGATTGCCAATAGACTTCAACCTCTGCTTTCGGGACTTCTCCATCTTGACCAGGTGGGTTTTGTCACTGGGTGGGAGGCACAGGAAAATATGATTAAAATCCTTTTTCTAATGCAACATGCTCACCTATCGTCCGTCCCCATGTGCCTCCTGTCATTCGACGCAGAGAAGGCCTTTGATAGGGTCAGTTGGTTGTTATTGGGACCCAGGATGATCTCTAGCATCTTGGCCTTTTACTCCTGCCCCTCCACGAAGGTGAGGGTTAAGGATAGGGATCCCTTTCTGCACAGCTCTCTATTAACCACTGGCTTACTGGGCACATACACACCCTTCCTGCCCAAGCCAATTTTTAGCTTTCAGCGCTGTCACTGTTTGAATGACAATTGCGAGGTCATGCTACACTGTACCCATATGAATTTTTTTTTTACACAAATAAAGCTTTCTTTTGGTGGTATTTAATCACCACCAGGTTTTTTATTTTTAGCTAAACAAACAAAAAAAGACATAACATTTTGAAAACAAAAACAATTTTCATAGTTTGTTATAAAATTTTGCAAACAGGTAATTTTTCTGGTGGACTGGTTAGCAGTACTGGTGGGCACTGGTAGGTGGCACTGGTTATCAGCACTGGCGGCCACTGTGTGGGACCAATGTCCCTTTTACAGAAGCTGGTAATCGGCTTGTTTTTTTACCGATTACCGGCTTCCATTTTCATCATGTGATCAGCTGTCATTGGCTGACAGCTGATCACGTGGTAAAGGGCCAGGATCGGTGATCACAAAGCGTGCCGCCCGCGTGCCCCCTGTGTGCTCCCTGCGGCACGGGAGGACGTCCATGTGCACCCTCCTGGCAATTTAAGCCCGCACTGCAGCCATCTTTCGGCTATAGCGCGGGCACCAAGTGGTTAATAATGGCACGCACCAGGGCTGTCCCCTATCCCCTCTGCTCTACATACTCATGATGGAACATCTGCCAGTTGCCCTCAAGCGTAATCCTAACATCCCTGGGCTTTCAGTAGGAACATCACAGGTCAAACTGTCCCTATTCGCAGACAACCTTCTTCTGTACTCGACCCAACCCCATACTGCAATTCAATCTATATTACAGGGAGGGGCATGACCAAGATGGCGGAGTGATGAAACGCACATCCCAGGGCTCTGCTGGAAAGATCTCCTTATCTTCCGTGTACCCGTGGGAACCATCGCCCAGGACAGCACCGATAGCCGGCGGAACCCGTCTAGAACACCGGGCCAAGGCAAGGGTGGTAAGAAGCTCCGTTTTCCCCATGGTACTCCAGATAATATCGGCCCTGAACTACAGCCGTGGCCTGCATCCATAGCACGTGTTAGTATGGTGTCACAGACTGACTCCTCTGCACAGGCCCCAGCTAATCCCCCAGGGATGCTATTGCATCCTGCCACACTGCCATAGCCACCTGCCAAACAACCCTTACCAGCAAGATAGAGACAGTGCAGCTGGACATGGGACTTATCCGCCAGGACATGGACAAGGTCCGGTCCTGCCTGACTAACATGGAGGGGAGAGTGAGCCATGTGGAGGACATGGTTGCGGAGCACAATGGGGCCCTCCGCACACTGCAGTCCAAGCTGAAAACCTTAGAATACAAAGCAGAAGATGCCGAAAATCGTTGCCGCCGCAACAACATCCGCATCATAGGTCTAGCAGAGGGGGCTGAGGGGAAGAATCTATATTACAGGAATTACAAAAATTTAGATCTGTGAGCAACTATGAAGTCGACCCGTCAAAAATCCAAAATCCTTAATGTCTCACTTTCAGCTATGGCAGTGCAGGCACTGGAGGCAAATTTCCCCTTTAGGGTCTGCTCCACCTCCTTAAAATAATTAAAATGGTTGTTAAGCCACTACTATAAAAACCTCCCATCCCCACTGTAACATAACAATATGTGTCCTTGTGCCTGTATTATATAAAAAATATGCCGATCTGTACCTAAATCAGAGCAGCTCCCGACGCTCACGTGACTCCTCGGCTCACTCCTCTGCCCGGCTGACAGCTCCAGTGGGTGGGGCCGAGCACTCCCAATTGAGTCAGCCAGGGAGGAGGGGAAGAGAGGAGAGAGAGAGAGAGACGAGGAGTCATGTGAGTGCCGGGAGCCGCTCTGATATAGGTACAGATCAGCATATTTTCTTTATAACACAGGCACAGGGACACATATTGTTATGTTACAGAGGGGATGGGAGGATTTTATAGTAGTTATGAGAGCAGCAGGAGGGAAGGAGGTGGGCACTAACACAGAGCAGACAGGTAGGGAGGGGAGGAAGAGAAGGAAAGAGTAGGGCTGCAGATGACAGAGGAATGTAAACTGACCACAATGTCAGGGCTCAGCAGCCATGATAAACCCTGGTCAGTTTATAGGGGGGAGGGTATAGCCAGGCAGGATCAGCCAGGTTTTTTAGCTGATAGAAGGGGCCAAATTACACATCATGAGCACTGTGCTGTATAACATGCTTTAACCGCTTAGCCTAATGCCGGCTACAGGGCGGTTGCTTAACCCTGGGAGGGCGTGCTATGACGTCTTCCCAGAATCCTGCTCTCGCGCCTGGGGCGCGCACCAGAGAACATCCGTGACCGCCGGATCACGGTAAATGGCCGCTGATTGCAGCCGTTTACCATGTGATCGCTCCGTCAATGACGGAGCGATCACATGTAAACAATCTGGCATCAGATTATGCCAGTTTCCTCCCTCCCCTCTGTGTACCGATCGGTACAGTGTGAAAGGAGAGGGGGAGGGATCAGGTGGCGGCAGCGCTGTGGGCTGGATCTGTAGTGCCCACAGTGCTGCTCTGTGACAATTGCAGCCATCCATCCATCCATGCTCAGCCATCCCTCAACACCCTGCAATACCCTGCAATACTCTGTAATACCCTGCACTACTCTGCAATACTCTGCAATACCCCACAATACTCTGCAGTATCCTGCAATACTCTGAAATACCCTGCAATACCCCGCAATACTATGCAATACCCTGCCATATCCTGCAGTACCGTGCCATACTCTGCAATACGCTGCCATACTCTGCCATACCCTGCCATACCCTGCAATACCCAGCCATACTCTGCAATACCCAGCCATACTCTGCCCTACCCAGCCATACTCTGCAATACCCAGCCATACTCTGCAATACCCAGCCATACCCTGCAATACCCTGCCATACTCTGCAATACCATGCCATATTCTGCAATACCCTGCCATACCCTGCAATACCCTGCAATACCCAGCCATACTCTGCAATACCCAGCCATACTCTGCAATACTCAGTGATACCCAGCCATACTCTGCAATACTCGGTGATACCCAGCCATACTCTGCCATACCCTGCAATACCATACTCGCCCATGCTCAGCCATATTCGGATGTACTCGGCCTCTGTATGTGGCCAGGCTGTGGAAGTCTCACACATGTGGTATCGCCATACTCAGGAGGAGTAGGAGAATCTATTTTGCGGTGTCATTTTTGGTATGTACATGCTATGTGTTAGAAAGATTGTATAAATAGACAACTTTGTGTTAAAAAAAAAATGCGTTTTAACTACTTCCCGCCCGCCGGCCGTCATACGACGTCCTTGACTTTGTGTGGGGATATCTAAATGATGCCTGCAGCTACAGGCATCATTCAGATATCAGCTTTTTCAGCCTGATCTTGATCGTTTTTACGGGAGGCGAGAGGGGACGTCCCCCCCCTCCCACCGCCCTCCAGTGCTTCTACCGACTCACCGCTACGATCGAAGCCAGCATCGTTTTTTTTTTTTATTATTTCAGGCTTCCCAGCCTAGAGGTGAGATGTGGGGTCTTATTGACCCCATATCCCACTGTAAAGAGGACCTGTCATGCCATATTCCTATGACAAGGGATGTTTACATTCCTTGTCATAGGAATAAAAGTGATCAAAAAATTAATTTTTTGGAAAAAAGCGTCAAACTAAAATAAATAAAGTAAAATGAACAATAAAAAAAAAAAAATTTAAAGTGCCCCTGTCCTCGTGTGCTTGCATGCAGAAGCGAACGCATACGTAAGTCCAGCCCACATATGAAAACGGTGTTCAAACCACACATGTGATGTATCGCTGCGATCGGTAGAGCGAGAGCAATAATTTTGGCCTTAGACCTCCTCTGTAACTCAAAACATGTAACCAGTAAAAAATTTTAAAACGTCGCCTATGGGGATTTTTAGTAGCGAAGTTTGGCGCCATTCCACGAGCGTGTGCAATTTTGAAGGGTGACATGTTAGGTATCTATTTACTCGGCATAACTTCATCTTTCACATTATGCAAAAACATTGGACTAACTTTACTGTTTTTTTTTTTTTTTTTAAAGCACAAAACTGTTTGTTTTCCAAAAAAAACACGGTCGAAAAATTGCTGCGCAAATACCGTGCGAGATAAAAAGTTGCAACGACCGCCATTGTATTCTCTAGGGTCTTTGCTAAAAACATATATAATGTTTTAGGGTTCTATGTAATTTTCTAGCAAATAAATGATGATTTTTACATGTAGAGAGAAATGTCAGAATTGGCCTGGGTGCTCCAGAACGCCTGAAGGTGCTCCGTGCATGTTGGGCCTCTGTATGTGGCCACGCTGTATAAAAGTCTCACACATGTGGTATCGCCATACTCGGGAGTAATAGCAGAATGTGTTTTGGGGTGTAATTTGTGGTATGCATATGCTGTGTGTGAGAAATAACTTGCTAATTTGACAATTTTGTGAAAAAAGAAAATAAAAATCTTGATTTTGCAAAGAATTGTGGGGAAAAAATGACAACTTCAAAAAACTTATCATGCATCTTTCTAAATACCTTGGAATGTCTTCTTTCCAAAAAGGGGTCATTTGGGGGGTATGTGTTTGTTTTTTTTTAATTGTTTTTATTTGATTTTTTAGAAAATAGTTTGCAGGTACATATATTACAGATGTATCCATAAACAAATCTCTTTTACAAAATAGAAAAGAATGTACATTAACCCAACAGGGGCCTACTATTACTTGTTAGATATCATAATTCCTGATTCCTCAACGGAGGAAAGAACTTGTTCAATAGGTATGGCAGGTTAATGTATGTGGACCACATAGGGCCCAGCTACTGTAGGTCTTAGTGCTATAGGCAGTGGAGATACAACAGTTCAGACAACATTCATGCAACACTCACACTTCAACACACATTCACACAAAGAAGCAAACATTGTCCAGCCTTGTCTCCCCAACCCAACCAACTGTATTACGTAGAAGTCTAGCCAGCCATGGGGCTCTGAGCCTCCCAAAGACACCAGAAATCCATCCAGGGGAGACCAGAGCCAGTTATTGTTGTGAAAGCGGAGTATCTTTCCAAAAGGAATCCTCTATTTCAAGCCAGGCTTGCCAGATCTTAGTAAACTTTTTTTGGACAGGCCCTACCCTTGTAGATAAGTTTAAAAATTGGTATAGCCTTATTCATCATACGGTACAACATTTGAACATCTGGAGCGGTAGCAGTCTTCCATTGCATCAAGATTAACTTTCTAGCATAAAACAGTACTATACGGACGAGAGTTCGAATATGAGTCCTGTGTATGATTGGGGGGTATTTATACTTTTCTGGCATGTTAGGGTCTCAAGAAATTAGATAGGCTGTCAGTACTTCAGGTGTGATCAATTTTCAGATATTGACACCATAGCTTTTGGACTCTATAACTTTCACAAAGACCAAATAATATACACCAATTTGGATTATTTTTACCAAAGATATGTAGCGGTATAAATTTTGGCCAAAATATATGAACAAAAATTACTAATTTTCAAAATTTTATAACAGAATGAAGAAAAATGCATTTTTTTACAGAATTTTCGGTCTTTTTTCTTTTATAGCGCAAAAAATAAAGAACCCAGCGGTGATTAAATACCACCAAAAGAAAGCACTATTTGTGTGAAAAAAGGACAAAAATTTCATATAGGTACAGTGTTGCATGACTGAGTAATTGTCATTCAAAATGTGAGAGCACTGAAAGCCGAAAATTGGTCTGGTTATTAAAGGGGTTTAAGTGCCCAGTGGTCAAGTGGTTAAGGGAACAGGTATGCTCCATCCATCTCCATGGGCTCACCTTATTTACCGTTCCTTCCCATCTGTTTAAAATGATTAGTAATTGTCCATTTTGTCTTGTATACTTATTTTATAGGACAATCAATCATTCCTATTATTCCTCCTACCTCTAATATCTTTGGACTACCTTCTAAAAGACCTCTCTGTATATGCAATTGCCAAACACCTTGCTGGATTCCTGTGTAATGGATCCCTGTTTTTTAATAGTACTCCATTCAAGATTCATCTACCTCTAACTATCTTAGTTCTCCAGCATAACTCTATTAACTTCACCTTATAATTGGTGAGTTTTCCCATATACATCACCCTGTGGATTATGTGCAATATCATGGTCTATTTTGTTCACTACTATCTAAACATCTCTATTCCTTTATAGGCAAGTAATTACACCTATGCGAACCCTGGACTCGGCGTATTGCCTTATTACAATCCCTGGCCGTCTCTGTCCTAATTAATCCTATTTTAAATAGCTCTGTCATTTTAAGGTACACCATATAGTAAGTATCACTTTGTTTGCATTGATACTCCATTTGGAATCACTACCATTACTACCTTAATCCTTCTATGCACTGTCATCTCTATGGGATACTAACATATTTCTGGTTACCTACCGCTTCTGTTTATGTTCTGTATGCCCCCATGATGACCATTTGTTCTGCCCCCTTTTGCTCGCTCTACGTTGATGCGGTCTGGCATTTGTGGGTTTCTTTAGCTGTTTTTGATTGATGATACATTTTCTCCTATCTATTAGAATACTGTATAGTGATTTCTATATTTTTCATTTATCTTTGTCTAGCCACAATAATCTTTTGCTCCTGAAGAAGCGTGAAGACACGCGTAACATGTTGAGCACAGTCTCTTGTTGAATATAGTGATCGTATATCCACTGTCCAACCATACCCTCGGATCTGTACCTACCTTGGATTGATGTCCACACTTCCGGGTTTTGTATACATGTGTATGGCTCTGTACAGTGGCTTATTGAATATTGAATATGTATACATCTAGATTGAGTTGTGTTTTTTTAATCGTATTTTATGCGTTTGTTCAATAAATAAAATATTCTTTTCGTAATTTACTTTGTATTATTGTGCCTAAAAAGTCCAAAGTCCCCCCTCTCAATATTTCTATGCATTTCTGAGTACATTGGCTCTATGACGCATCTATTCGAGAATCCATCCTTCCCTATAGGGGTTCATTGGCACACTCTGGGCCTTTGGACCAAGCTGACTCATCGCAGCCTGGACTTGATTCTCCCAGATGATGATCCTTTTCCAACCTTACTGCTTCCTTTTCCAACATATATGGAGAGAACAATTGGCCCTTGCAGTAACAATTGATTTCCTTTCTTCGTTCAATCGCTGACAAACAAAAACTCACATCTCACCCTACCTCATTCAAAGATCTATCACTCACCCCAAGGCATGTGGTCTCTCAAATTTATTCTATCTTGCTTTCCCTTCTAATCCAAACCCTCTGGTCTATACTGTTTTACGGGAGAAGGAATTAAAGACTCAAATCGACAAGGAAGACTGTTAGAAAGAATTTATCCTGTCACATGAGCTTTCTGTAGCCAGCACTGCACAAGAGAAAAAAATGTAAATTTTAACACGGTGGTACAGGTGACCAGATACTCTACATCAATATTATCCTTCCATCCCCATCTATTTTGGCGGTGTGGGAGTCAGGAGGGTATACCATACTTCATATTTGGGCCAATTGCCCCTCGATCAAGAGGTTCTAAGCTTCTGTTCTGTAACTCTATTGTAAAGTCATAGGGACCTTGTTTCCCAATACCCCTCAAATCAATCAATAATATCTGATTCGATTAAAGCAGCGATTTGTGGCATTCTTCGCCATTTTCTGCCAACTGCCAGAGCCTCTATCCTTAGATACTGGAGAACCCTGAATGTGCCTAGTCTGGATACTGGAAATTAATTCTCTTGTGGATCTGGAACATTTACTAGTGGCGGAGCACTATAGGTTGGATAAACATACCATGATCTGGACCACCTAGACCATGTTCTCTAACTCGCAAGAGTTTCAAGCAATTCTGTCCTCTTGAAGTGGGCATTCCAGATTTGGGATTCCGGGGTTGGACGGAGAGCACCTCCCTGAATCCATTTTGCCTCATTTTTCCCCCACCCGTTTTCCCTATCCCCCATACCCTGCCCTCTCACCCCCTTGTTTTTCTGTCTTTAGGATCCTGTGCTGCCTTCTTTCCCTTCCTTTTTCGTATGATATACAAGACCTGCCAGAACACACCAGTCAGTGGGTGCCGATCGGCAGACCTTTTTCAATAATGCCTCTGTTGGACCGACTGCCATACACACGGCCCGAATGTCGGCTGGTTTCTTTTGAACCGGCCGATGCTGCCCGACATTCGGCCCTTAAGTCTGTGACATGTAGTGGTTTTATTTTTTCCACACATTGTGATGTTTTTATTTTGTGTTTTCTGAACTTTATAAAATACTGATAAAATATAATTGAACTAAAATTCAAAATACTAACAACCTACAAAGCCATGCAACCAAACTGTTCTCTTCGTTGCTCCCAAAATCTCCTGCTCCTCTGTCACTTCTTCCCATGCTCGCCACCAGGACTTCTCCAGAGCCTCTCCCATACTCTGGAATTCCGTACCCCAATCTGCCAGACTATTGCCTTCTCTGTCCACCTTTAGATGATTCCTGAAAACCCATCTCCTCAGGGAGGCCTATCCTGCCTCTAACAAATAAGCTGTATTTTACATTTTCCATCAGCACTTCTCTAACAGTTACTACCTTTTGTATCACTTGACTCTTACTGTTAGAATGTAAGCTCTTAGAGGAAGGGTCCTATGATCCCATAGTTGCCAACATTGTAAAAAAAATTTATAGGGACACTTTTTTGGCTGTAAGTGGAGTCTTATTATAATTAGGGACGGGGCATGCATTTGTAGGTGTGACATAGCAAAAAAGAAAAATGCAGCGCGTCCCGAAAAATGGGCGTGGTTTACGTAAAATAGTGGGCATGGCATATATGGGTGTGGTTTAAATGGAGATGTGTTAGAATCTGAGATGAATGAGAGATGGAGAAAGAAAGGGGAAAAGAAGGAGGGAGGGAGAGAGAAAGAAGGAAAGAAGGAGGGAAGGAGAGAGAAGGAAGGAAAGAGCGATGGAAGGACAGCAGGCTCAGATTCTACACCACAACAGAAATGTGTGTAGCAGAGTTTAACAAATCAGAAGATAAAGATACTCCAAACACCTGGTGTTAGTGCTTCAATCATCCTAGCACCATGGTTGTTGTGGTGTCAGGATGATTGAAGCACATTATTACTATTATTACATTGTAATATAGAATGAAATCATTCAACTCACCATAATCCAGAATCAGTGGGACCCCTGAGCGTGTCACCTGCCATGTCGCCTGCCACCAGATGCCATCAGGTGCCCCCAGCAGAGTCCGTCCTTGCATCAGGTGCCCCCAGCAGAGTCTGTCCTTACATCAGGTGCCCCCAGCAGAGTCCGTCCTTAGATCAGGTGCCCCCAGCAGAGTCCGTCCTTATATCAGGTGCGCCCAGCAGAGACCGTCTTTACATCAGGTACCCCCAGAAGCAGAGGCCCTCCTTACAGATCTGTGGCCCTGGCAGCGGAGCCCCTCCTTACATCTGGTGTCCCCAGCAGCGGAGCCCTCCTTTTCATCTGGTGTCCCCAGCAGCGGAGCCCTCCTTTACATCTGGTGTTCCTGGCAACGGAGCCTTGCTTTAAATTTGGTGTCCCCGGCAGTGGAGCACTCCTTTACATCTGGTGTCCCCCAGCAGCGGAGCCCTCCTTTACATCTGGTGTTCCTGGCAGCGGAGCCCTCCTTTACATCTGGTGTCCCCCAGCAGCGGAGCCCTCCTTTACATCTGTGTCCCCAGAAGTGGAGCCCTCATTTACATCTAGTGTCCCCGGCAGCGGAGCCCTTCTTTACACCTGGTGTCCCCAGCAGCGGAGCCCTCCTTTACATCTGGTGTCCCCCAGCAGTGGAGCCCTCCTTTACATCTAGTGTCCCCCAGCAGCGGAGCCCTCCTTTACATCTGGTGTCCCCGGCAGCGGAGCCCTCCTTTACATCTGGTGTCCCCCAGCAGCGGAGCCCTCCTTTACATCTGGTGTCCCTGGCAGCGTAGCCCTCCTTTACATCTGGTGTCCCCCAGCAGCGGAGCCCTACTTTACATTTGGTGTCCCTGGCAGCGTAGCCCTCCTTTACATCTGGTGTCCCCCAGCAGCGGAGCCCTCCTTTACTTCTGGTGTCCCTAGCAGCGGAGCCCTCCTTTACATCTGGTGTCCCCCAGCAGCGGAGCGCTCCTTTACATCTGATGTCCCTGGCAATGGAGCCCTCCTTTACATCTGGTGTCCCCCAGCAGCGGAGCCCTCCTTACTTCAGTGTCCCCAGCAGCTGGCAGCAGCGGAGCCCTCACAGAGCGATCTGTGTCACCAAGCAACAGAGCCCTCCTTACTTCAGTGTCCCTGGCAGCAGCAGCGGAGTCCTCCTTACAGAGCGATCTGTGTTCCCAAGCAAGAGAGCCCACCTTACTTCAGTGTCCCCGGCAGCAGCAGCTGAGCCCTCCTTACACAGCAATCTGTGTCCCCCAGCAACAGAGCTCTCCTTACTTCAGTATCCCTGGCAGCAGCAGCGGAGCCCTCCTTACAGAGCGATCTGTGTCCCCCAGCAGCGCAGCAGCTACAGTTCCCAGCAGTTCCCGGCTTTCTTGTGTGTGTGTTCAGTGGAGAGGGGAGAAGCTGATTGGCTGCCCCTTCCCTCTCCACTGAACACAAAGGGAAATAATCCTCATGCCAGCGGCCATCTTTTTGTAGCCCGCCGGCCGTTTTTTCCTAAAACAATCCCGGGAAATTAATCGGGACGAGGGTCCCAAAATCAGGATTGTCCTGGGAAAATCTGTACTGTTGGCAAGTATGCATGCAGAGAAGGACACGTGACTCTGATGTCTCCGATCTGCCTGCGGCAACCAAGCTGAAACTGGAGGATGACAGGGGCAGCCAGGCGAACTGAATTTTCAGAAGAGAGATGGTGGCCCCCATGTTTCTTCCATTGTACAGTTACTTTAATGAGCAACACACCTCTAAAGCTGACCATTCACTATACAATCTAATTGTACAATCTCGTTTATATATACACTATACAATATATACAGGTAATATACTGTCACTTATACAATGTAAATCAAATGTATCACATTGGTTTCCTGAAATGACACATCACACATGATACAATCTATTGGCCATACACTATACA
Source organism: Aquarana catesbeiana (assembly GCF_042186555.1). NCBI lineage: Eukaryota > Metazoa > Chordata > Amphibia > Anura > Ranidae > Aquarana > Aquarana catesbeiana. The sequence goes on along the minus strand of NC_133330.1, from coordinate 221,374,252 downwards.
ATCTACACATCTAATCAGTTTGCATCTAATCAGGCAGGTCCTCCCACTAAATACTTGTTGGTAGATCTAAAAGAGATTGTACAATCAGATTGTATAGTGTATGGCCAACTTAGACTGGAAATAGCCTAATAACACTTGTTTTTTTTCTACATTTGCACAGAACTGATGGGCACTCCTGGAACTGGGGGGGGCTCTGATGGGCACTCCTGGATCTAAGGGGGGGGTTGATGGGCACTCCTGGATCTAAGGGGGGCTCTGATGGGCACTCCTGGATCTAAGGGGGACTCTGATAGGCACTCCTGGATCTAAAAGGGGGTGGGCTCTGATGGGCACTGCTAAGGGGGCTCTGATGGGCACTCCTGGATTTAAGGGGGGCTCTGATAGGCACTCCTGGATCTAAGGGGGGTGGGGGGGGCTCTGATGGGCACACCAGGATCTAAGGGGGGGGGGCTCTGATGGGCACTCCTGGATCTAAGGGGGGCTCTGATGGGCACTCCTGGATCTAAGGGGGGGCTCTGATGGGCACTCCTGCATCTAAGGGGGGCTCTTATGGGCACTCCTGGATCTAAGGTGGGGGAGTTTTGGCTCTGATGGGCACTCCTGCATCTAAGGGGGCTCTTATGGGCACTCCTGGATCTCAGGGGGGGGCTCTGATGGGCACTCCTGGATCTAAGGGGGGCTCTGATGGGCACTCCTGGATGTAAGAGAGGATGGGGGCTCCGGTGGGTACTCCTGGATCTAAGGGGGGATGGGGGGCTCTGATGGGCACTCCTGGATCTAAGGGTGGGCTCTGATGGGCACTCCTGGATTTAAGGAGGGCTCTGATAGGCACTCCTGGATCTAAGGGGGGGGGCTCTGATGGGCACTCCTGGATCTAAGGGGTGGCTCTGATGGGCACTCCTGGATCTAAGGGGGGCTCTGATGGGCACTCCTGGATCTAGGGGGGCTCTGATGGGCACTCCTGGATCTAAGGGGGCTCTGATGGGCACTCCTGGATCTAAGGGGGGCTCTTATGGGCACTCCTGGATCTCAGAGGGGGCTCTGATGGGCACTCCTGGATCTAAGGGGGGGTGGCTCTGATGGGCACTCCTGGATCTAAGGGGGGAGTCTGATGGACACTCCTGGACCTAAGGGGGGCTCTGATGGGCAATCCTGGATCTAAGGGGGGCTCTGATTGTCAGGGAAAGTCACATGACCGTCAATGTCAGGGAAAGTCACATGACCGTCATTGTCAGGAAAGGTCACATGATGACCTCCATTGTCAGGGAAGGTCACATGACCTCCATTGTGAGGGAAAGTCACATAATCGTCATTGTGGGGGGGATCAGGAAGGAATTTTTTTCCCTAGCTGTAGCACATTGGATCATGCTATGCTGGGTTTTTTCGATTTCCTCTGGATCAACTGCTCTCCTCAGAACCCAATACATGCACTCATCTACCACCAAGAGTGGCAATGCCTATTATCCGGTTCTGATACGCACAATCATGTACCACCCTAGGTATGGGGTGAGTGTAGGCAGTGGAGCTTCCCCCCCAAGTTTCATCTGCTCTCACTCCCCAAAACCCAGCGTACTGGTGCTTCCCTCAGGCCCCACCAAACTGCACTCATCTACCACCAAGGGTGGCAATGCCTCTTATCAGGCTCCGCTACATCCACTCATCTACCCCCAAGGGTAGCAATGCCTCTCATCAGGCTCTGATACATGCACTCAGCTACCACAAAGGGTGGCAATTCCTGTGAACAGGCTCTGCTACCTGCCTCACTGACCAGCAAGAGTGGATGCTACCACCCTGGGTATGGGGTGAGTGTGGGCAGTGGAGCTTCCCCCTAAGTTTCATCTGCCCTCACTCCCCAACACCCAGCGTACTGGTGCTTCCCTCAGGCCCCACCAAACTGCACTCATCTACCACAAAGGGTGGCGATGTCTCTTATTAGGCCGTGCTACACCCACTCTTCTACCCCCAAGGGTGGCACTGCCTCTTATCAGGCTCTGCTACACGCACTTATCTACCATAAAGGGTGGCAATTCCTGTGATCAGGCTCTGCTACCTGCCTCACCAACCACCAAGAGTGGATGCTACCACCCTGGGTATGGGGTGAGTGTGGACAGTGGAGCTTCCCCCCAAGTTTCATCTGTCTTCACTTCCCAACACCCAGCGTACTGGTACTTCCCTCAGGCTCAACCAAACTGCACTTATCTACTACCAAGGGTGGCAATGCCTTTTAACAGGCTTCGCTACCCCCCAATTACCTACCACAGAGGGTGGGGCTCCAATTGCTTGCCCTCCCCCACACCAGGGTGGTGGTGCTTGCCCCATCTACCTGACTGGGTACTAACATTTTTTAGGTAAAGTTGATCCAAGGAAAATCCGATTGCCTCTCGGGGGATCAGGAAGGAATTTTTTCCCCAGCTGTAGCACATTGCATCATGCTTTGCTGGAGTTTTTCGCCTTCATCTGAATCAACTGCCTCTCCCCAGAACCCAATACATGCACTCATCCACCACCAAGGGTAGCAATGCCTCTTAGGCTCTGATACACGCACTCATCTGCCACCAAGGGTGGCAATGCCTCTTATCAGGCTCTGCTACCTACCTCACCTACCACCAAGAGGGGGGTGCTACCACCCTGGGTATGGGGTGATTGTGGGCAGTAGAGCTACCCCCAAGTTTCACCTGCCCTCACCCAATACATGCGCTCATCTGCCACCAAGAGTGGCAATGCCTATTATCAGGCTCTGATACGCACAATCATGTACCTCCCTGGGTATGGGGTGAGTGTAGGCAGTGGAGCTTCCCCCCAGTTTCATCTGCTCTCACTCCCCATCACCCAGCATACTAGTGCATCCCTCAGGCCCCACCAAACTGCACTCATTTACCACCAAGGGTGGAAATACCTCTTATTAGGCTCTGCTACACGCTCTCATGTACCACCCTGTGTATGAGTGAGTGTGGGCAGTGGAGCCTCCCCCCAAGTTTCATCTGCCCTCACTCCCCAACACCCAGCGTATGGGTGCTTCCCTCAGGCCCCAACAAACTGCAGTCATCTACCACCAGGTGGTGGAAATGCCTCTGATCAGGCTCTGCTACTTGCCTCACCTACCACCAAGAGTGAATGCTACCACCCTGGGTATGGGGTGAGTGTGGAAAGTGGAGCTTCCCCCTACGTTTCATCTGCCCTCACTCCCAAACACCCAGCGTACTGGTGCTTCCCTCAGGCCCCAAACTGCACTCATCTACCACCAAGGGTGGCAATGCCTCTTATCAGGCTCTGCTACACCCACTCATCTCCCCCAAGGGTGGCAATGCCTCTTAGGCTCTGATACACACACTCATCTACCACAAAGGGTGGCAATTCCTGTGATCAGGCTCCGCTACCTGCCTCACTGACCACCAAGAGTGGATGCTACCACCCTGGGTATGGGGTGAGTGTGGACAGTGGAGCTTTCCCCCAAGTTTCATCTACTCTCACTCCCCAACACCCAGTGTACTGGTGCTTCCCTCAGGCCCCACCAAACTGCACTCATCTACCACAAAGGGTGGCAATGCCTCCTATCAAACTCTGCCAAACCCATTCATCTACCACCAAGGATGGTAATGCCTCTTATCAGGCTCTGCTACACGCACTCATCTACCACCAAGGGTGGCAATGCCTCTTATCAGGTTCTGCTACCTGCCTCACCCACCACCAAGAGTGGATGCTACCACCCTGGGTATGGGGTGAGTGTGGACAGTGGAACTTCCCCCCCAAGTTTCATCTGCCCTCACTCCCCAACACTCAGCATACTGGGGCTTCTCTCAGGCCCCACCAAACTATACTCATCCACCACCAAGGGTGGCAATGCCTCTTAGGCTCCACTACACCCACTCATCTACTACCAAGGGTGGCAATGCCTCTTAACAGGCTTTGCTACCCCCATTCACCTACCACAGAGGGTGGGGCTCCAATTGCCTGCCCTCCCCCACACCAGGGTGGTGGTGTTTGCCCCACCTACCTGACTGGGTACTAACATTTTTAGGAAAAGTTGATCCAGGGAAAATCCGATTGCCTCTCGGGGGATCAGGAAGGAATTTTTTCCCCAGTTGTAGCACATTGCATCATGCTTTGCTGGGGTTTTTTGCCTTCCTCTGGATCAACTGCCTCTCCCCAGAACCCAATACATGCACTCATCTACTACCAAGGGTAGCAATGCCTCTTAGGCTCTGATACACGCACTCATCTACCACCAAGGGTGGCAATGCCTCTTATCAGGCTCTGCTACCTACCTCACCTACCACCAAGAGGGAAGTGCTACCACCCTGGGTATGGGGCGATTGTGGGCAGTAGAGCTACCCCCAAGTTTCACCTGCCCTCACCCAATACACGCGCTCATCTGCCACCAAGAGTGGCAATGCCTATTATCAGGCTCTGATACGCACAATCATGTACCTCCCTGGGTATGGGGTGAGTGTAGGCAGTGGAGCTTCCCCCCAGTTTCATCTGCTCTCACTCCCCATCACCCAGCATACTAGTGCATCCCTCAGGCCCCACCAAACTGCACTCATTTACCACCAAGGGTGGAAATGCCTCTTATTAGGCTCTGCTACACGCTCTCATGTACCACCCTGTGTATGGGGTGAGTGTGGGCAGTGGAGCCTCCCCCCAAGTTTCATCTGCCCTCCCTCCCCAACACCCAGCGTACGGGTGCTTCCCTCAGGCCCCAACAAACTGCAGTCATCTACCACCAGGTGGTGGAAATGCTTCTGATCAGGCTCCGCTACTTGCCTTACCTACCACCAAGAGTGAATGCTACCACCCTGGGTATGGGGTGAGTGTGGAAAGTGGAGCTTCCCCCTACGTTTCATCTGCCCTCACTCCCAAACACCCAGCGTACTGGTGCTTCCCTCAGGCCCCAAACTGCACTCATCTACCACCAAGGGTGGCAATGCCTCTTATCAGGCTCTGCTACACCCACTCATCTCCCCCAAGGGTGGCAATGCCTCTTAGGCTCTGATACACACACTTATCTACCACAAAGGGTGGCAATTCCTGTGATCAGGCTCCGCTACCTGCCTCACTGACCACCAAGAGTGGATGCTACCACTCTGGGTATGGGGTGAGTGTGGACAGTGGAGCTTTCCCCCAAGTTTCATCTACTCTCACTCCCCAACACCCAGCGTACTGGTGCTTCCCTCAGGCCCCACCAAACTGCACTCATCTACCACAAAGGGTGGCAATGCCTCCTATCAAACTCTGCTACACCCATTCATCTACCACCAAGGATGGTAATGCCTCTTATCAGGCTCTGCTACACGCACTCATCTACCACCAAGGCTGGCAATGCCTCTTATCAGGTTCTGCTACCTGCCTCACCCACCACCAAGAGTGGATGCTACCACCCTGGGTATGGGGTGAGTGTGGACAGTGGAACTTCCCCCCAAGTTTCATCTGCCCTCACTCCCTAACACTCAGCATACTGGGGCTTCTCTCAGGCCCCACCAAACTATACTCATCCACCACCAAGGGTGGCAATGCCTCTTAGGCTCCACTACACCCACTCATCTACTACCAAGGGTGGCAATGCCTCTTAACAGGCTTCGCTACCCCCATTCACCTACCACAGAGGGTGGGGCTCCAATTGCCTGCCCTCCCCCACACCAGGGTGGTGGTGCTTGCCCCACCTACCTGACTGGGTACTAACATTTTTAGGAAAAGTTGATCCAGGGAAAATCCGATTGCCTCTCGGGGGATCAGGAAGGAATTTTTTCCCCAGCTGTAGCACATTGCATCATGCTTTGCTGGGGTTTTTTGCCTTCCTCTGGATCAACTGCCTCTCCCCAGAACCCAATACATGCACTCATCTACTACCAAGGGTAGCAATGCCTCTTAGGCTCTGATACACGCACTCATCTACCACCAAGGGTGGCAATGCCTCTTATCAGGCTCTGCTACCTACCTCACCTACCACCAAGAGGGGAATGCTACCACCCTGGGTATGGGGTGATTGCGGGCAGTAGAGCTACCCCCAAGTTTCACCTGCCCTCACCCAATACACGCGCTCATCTGCCACCAAGAGTGGCAATGCCTATTATCAGGCTCTGATACGCACAATCATGTACCTCCCTGGGTATGGGGTGAGTGTAGGCAGTGGAGCTTCCCCCCAGTTTCATCTGCTCTCACTCCCCATCACCCAGCATACTAGTGCATCCCTCAGGCCCCACCAAACTGCACCCATTTACCACCAAGGGTGGAAATGCCTCTTATTAGGCTCTGCTACACGCTCTCATGTACCACCCTGTGTATGGGGTGAGTGTGGGCAGTGGAGCCTCCCCCCAAGTTTCATCTGCCCTCACTCCCCAACACCCAGCGTACGGGTGCTTCCCTCAGGCCCCAACAAACTGCAGTCATCTACCACCAGGTGGCGGAAATGCCTCTGATCAGGCTCCGCTACTTGCCTCACCTACCACCAAGAGTGAATGCTACCACCCCGGGTATGGGGTGAGTGTGGAAAGTGGAGCTTCCCCCTAAGTTTCATCTGCCCTCACTTCCAAACACCCAGCGTACTGGTGCTTCCCTCAGGCCCCAAACTGCACTCATCTACCACCAGGGGTGGCAATGCCTCTTATCAGGCTCTGCTACACCCACTCATCTCCCCCAAGGGTGGCAATGCCTCTTAGGCTCTGATACACACACTCATCTACCACAAAGGGTGGTAATTTCTGTGATCAGGCTCCGCTACCTGCCTCACTGACCACCAAGAGTGGATGCTACCACCCTGGGTATGGGGTGAGTGTGGACAGTGGAGCTTTCCCCCAAGTTTCATCTACTCTCACTCCCCAACACCCAGTGTACTGGTGCTTCCCTCAGGCCCCACCAAACTGCACTCATCTACCACAAAGGGTGGCAATGCCTCCTATCAAACTCTGCTACACCCATTCATCTACCACCAAGGATGGTAATGCCTCTTATCACGCTCTGCTACACGCACTCATCTACCACCAAGGGTGGCAATGCCTCTTATCAGGTTCTGCTACCTGCCTCACCCACCACCAAGAGTGGATGCTACCACCCTGGGTATGGGGTGAGTGTGGGCAGTGGAACTTCCCCCCCCAAGTTTCATCTGCCCTCACTCCCCAACACCCAGCATACTGGGGCTTCTCTCAGGTCCCACCAAACTATACTCATCCACCACCAAGGGTGGCAATGCCTCTTAGGCTCCACTACACCCACTCATCTACTACCAAGGGTGGCAATGCCTCTTAAAGCGGGGTTCCACCCAAATTTTGAAAAATATCTGTATGTATTCTCTTCCTTGCCTAGATGCTGACATGCCGTTTAAAAAAATTGAAATCGCCGTAATTACCTTTTATTTTTCTATTCTTCTTTGCACTTCCTGGTTCTCCTCCCGTGGGAGTAGGCGTGTTTCTAGCCTCTCCCAGACTCCTGGGAGCTATTCTCAGGCTTCCCAGGATGCCACTGAGCATGTGCGGGAACGAGCGGTGAATGCTGGGAGCACAGCATTCACCACATCCAGGAAATAAATGCTTATGGGCTTCAAATGCCCACAATGAAGATGGAAACCGCCTGCAGTGAATAATATAAGTTATTCTTTCCGACGAAATCTGACACAGGCGGACATATTACACACAATATGTGAGTATGTAATGCTGAGAAGAAAAGTTTGTGAATTAACTCAAAAAAAAACGATAGATAGGTGGACCCCCGCTTTAACAGGCTTCGCTACCCCCATTCACCTACCACAGAGGGTGCGGCTCCAATTGCCTGCCCTCCCCCACACCAGGGTGGTGGTGCTTGTCCCACCTACCTGACTGGGTACTAACATTTTTAGGAAAAGTTGATCCAGGGAAAATCCGATTGCCTCTCGGGGGATCAGGAAGGAATTTTTACCCCAGCTGTAGCACATTGCATCATGCTTTGCTGGGGTTTTTTGCCTTCCTCTGGATCAACTGCCTCTCCCCAGAACCCAATACATGCACTCATCTACTACCAAGGGTAGCAATGCCTCTTAGGCTCTGATACACGCACTCATCTACCACCAAGGGTGGTAATGCCTCTTATCAGGCTCCGCTACCTACCTCACCTACCGCCAAGAGGGGGGCGCTACCACCCTGAGTATGGGGTAATTGTGGGCAGTGGAGATCCCCCCCAAGTTTCACCTGCCCTCGCTCCCCATCACCCAGCGTACTGGTGCCTCCTTCAGTCCCCACCAAACTGCACTCATCTACCACCAAGGGTGGAAATGCCTGTTATGAGGCTCCGCTACACCCATTCGTCTACCATCAAGGGTGGCAATGCCTTTTCTTAGGCTCCGCTACACCCACTCATCTACCACCAAGCGTGGCAATGCCTCTTACTGTATAGCGTTTTATACATTTGCAATGTAGTTCCTTCTGTGGAATTTTTATTGGATATTGTAATAACATTTGTTTACTTTTACTTAATAATATTTGTCTGTGTGGTTCTGTTACATTTCTATATAACTGTTTCTTTAGTTTTTTTTTATGTGAACAGATGGGGATTGGGATTCCATTTGTTTTTTGAAAACCTGATTGCTGGCTGATTGAAAAAAAAGCACTCATCTATGGCGAACGTTAGGGACTTTAGCAGCCCATAGATTATGTCTTTTTTTTTCATTCCACGATGGATGGACAGAAAGAAAATTGCTTGATTTCCCCATCAACACAGATGGGGGAATCCCTCCCATAGTGCTAATGTGTTCTGCCAGTGGGGAGCTTATCCTGCTGGCAGAACAGAATTATCACTGCTGGCAGCCATAGCCACTGGCTGTGATCACATGAAAAAAATCTCACAGGCTGGTTGTACTGAATTTGATCGATTTCAGTACAACCAGCCTGCCCATGGATGTATTGAATCTCAGCCATGTCCCTGTTGAACCAGTCAAGGTTCAATCCTTCTATGGCCGGTTTTAGATTGTAAGATCCGAGAGGGCTGATATGAATGTGCAATATAAATTTGTACATTGTCGGCATTATAGAAATACCTGTGATAAATAAAATACATTTATGTTTTAATAAAATCACGTAAATTGAAAAGTTGTGACTGGGTCTCTTTATAGGATATTGAGTGAAAGCAATAAAGAGTAACAATCCCATGTAGGGACAAATCTGCAACTAAACATATATAAAGAGTTAGGGCCGCACTTTACAGAGGAGCCTTGGCAAGGTGCTGCACCTTCCACATAGATTTGGAAATGAGTGCAACAATAGTCTCTCTTTTTACCCTGAATTGTTAGGACAATTATTTTTTTTTCTGGCTAGTTGGTAAATCTACTTGGAAATTCTTTGCCTGTATTGTGCAATCTCCTTCCATGTGCAACTATAAAAAGACAGAGAGGGTGTACAGGCCTAGTGCTTTATCCTAAAACGATTGCTTTATTGATATAAAAAGTTGTAAGTATTATACTCACAAGATAACAAATTTATCAAGCACATCAAATAGTACACCATCATCCAATCCACATTGCATCACATTAGGGATGAGCCAAACACCCCCGGTTCGGTTCGCACCAGAACTTGCGAACAGACAAAAAATGTGAAAAATCAAAACTGCTCATTTTAAAGGCTTATATGCAAGTTATTGCCATAAAGCAGTGTTTGGGAACCCAGGTCCTGCCCAAGGGGACATGTATCAATTAAAAAAAAAGTTTTTAAAATGGCCGTTTTTTTTAGGAGCAGTGATTTTAAGAATGCTTAAAGTGAAACAATACAAATTAAATATTCCTTTAAAAAAACATGCCTGGGGGGTTCCCTTAGTCTGCCTGTAAAGTAGCGCAGTTTCCCCATGTTTAGAACGGTACTGCAGCAAAATGACATTTCTAAAGGAAAAAAATGTCATTCAAATTTGCTTGTGGCTGTAATGTATTGCCAGATCCCGGCAATATACATAAAAAATAATTGAAAAAAAAGCATGTGTTCCCCCCGCCCCCCCACATTTCATACCAGCCTCTTTGGGTCTGGTATGGATATTAGGGGAACTCCATGCCAATATTTTTTAACAAAATGGCGCCCCCCCCCCCCAAAATCCATACCAGACCCAAGGGGAATTTTTTTTTAAATTCTGTCATAGGGCACCCCTTAACCACTTCAATACACTATATTATATATTGTACACTGCACTATATACCCTGTACTGTATTATAATACTACTACAGTGACTGCACTATATACTCTGAACTGCAGTATATATACAATACAGACTTCACTATATACTCTGAACTGCAATATATATACTCTGCTGAAAAATTGTGCCTTAGGTGTTGGTAGTGCCAGAACACGGTAACCCCTCACAGTTACTCTTGTTGGGCGCAGGAACGGGCCCTGCTGTTCAATATTATTCCAAAAATTGTAATTACATGCCCCTGTTAAACAGGGGCAGAAACATTGGGCCTTAGGTGTTGGTGGTGCCAGAACACGGTAACCCCTCACAGTTACTCTGGTTGGGCACAGGAATGATTCCTGCTGTTAAATATTATTTCAAAAATTGTAATTACATGTCCCTGTTAAACAGGGGTAGAAAAATTGGGCCTTGGGTGGTGGTGGTGCCCTAAACCAAAAATATTGTTGGAAGCTAACATCATCATGATTGAGGAGGAATAGGATAGGCAGCATAGGAAGTCTTCAAGGGATCCCAGATCAATAGCAAATTCAATCAGTTACATCAGCATCAGGTGCTTGATAGCTGCAGATCCAGGACTGATTCATTTTTATAAATGTGAGCCTATCAACAGAGTCTGTGGACAGGTGCACTCTTTGATTGGTTACAAACCCTCCAGCAGCAATGAATGTGTGTTAAGAAAGCACACTAGATGCAGGACAGGCCAATTGCATATTTAGTTCTGCCAGTTCTGGCAAGTGGTCCAAGACCCAGTAACCCAGTGGATGCTCTGTTGGAAAGGTCTCCAAGTCTGCTCTTGCCCCTGGATATTCCTGCACCATATAATACAGATTTTGGTGATGGTTGCTTGAACCTATCAGACCTTGGTGCTGATTACTGAAAAATTGTTTAAAGGCATCAGTCAGCCGGCCACCTTCTCCACCGCTCTTCCTCTAACCGAACGAAGCTTGAGAAACACGTTGTCCAGAATCAGGAAATGGTAACCTCCCAGGGACTGGAAATGGGTTACAAAAACTTTTCTTCAAGGCCTCCTGAAGATGTTTCATCCTCTGCTCCCTCTGCAAAGGCAGGATGAGTTCTGCAACCTTACCCTTGTAATGTGGATTAAGAAGGGTTGCCAGCCAGTAATCATCCCTCTCCTTAATACCACGAATCCTAGGATCCTTTCGCAGGCTTTGCAGAATCAGGGAGGCCATGAACCGTAAGTTTGCAGAGGCATTCAATTCTGAGTCCTCTGGGTCACTAAGGATCACATTATCCGTAACTACCTCCTCCCAGCCACGTACAAATCCCCCTCCTCCTCTTCTTCCTGTGTGTTTGGTGGACCCGCAGGAATGCTATCTGGATAAAGGGGGCCTTGAGTGGAAAGGAAGTCCTCCTCTTCCGCTGTTCTGCCTCAAGTGCCCTATCCATGATTCCACGAAGCGTGTGCTCCAGCAGGAAGACTAGAGGGACAGTGTCACTGATGCATGCATTGTCACTGCTCACCATCCTTGTGGCCTCCTCAAATGGTGACAGGACAGTGCATGCATCCTTGATCAGTAACCACTGGCATGGCGAAAAGAAGCCAAGCTCCCCTGACCCTGTCCTGGTGCCATACTTTAACAGGTACTCATTGATGGCCCTCTGCTATCTGTGCAGCCACTGCAGCATTGCTTGACGTTGAGTTCCACCTGGTGGGAATGTCACAAGTGAGGCGGTTGGAGGGCAGGCTGCATTCCCTTTTAATGTCAGCCAGCCGAGCACTGGCATTGTATGACCGGTGTCAATGACCACAGACTTTTCTGGCCTTCCTCAGGAGATCTTGTAAGCCTGAGTACCTGGTCAAGAAACGCTGCGCCACCAAATTCAAGATGTGTGGCAAACATGGGTCAAGTGTCCCTGTCGGAGGGCAGAGAGAAGGTTGGTGCCATTGTCACATACAACCATTCTTGGCTGAAGATGGCGTGGCATCAACCACCTCTGATCCTGCCCCTGCAGAGCTGACAGAATCTCTACCCCAGTGTGGCTCCTGTCGCCTAGGCAGACCAACTCGAGCACGGCATCTTTTTGCCTGACTGCTTGCATAGCTCCTTGAGTGCTTAGGGAGCACTGCTGGTTCAGAGGATATTTCTGCAGAAGAGGCCATACAGGAAGAAGAAGAGGAGGGAGGGGAGCATGCAGATGTTGTGGCAGAATCACCACTAGCTTTTTGGAGGGGTGGTGGTGGAACAAGCTCCAACACTAAACCCTGTCCTGCATCCTTCTCAGCTGCCAGCAGAGTTACCCAGTGTACCGTGAAGGAAAGGCAACGTCCCTGCCCATGCCTGCTGGACCATGAGTCATGAATATGAACCTTACTGCTGACTGCCCTGTCCAACGAGGCCAAAACATTGCCTTCCACGTGGCGGTAGAGAGTCAAAATGGCCTTACGTGAAAAGAAATGCCATTTTGGAACTTGCCACTGTGGTACAGCACATTCCACAAATTCACGAGAGGGGGCAGAGTCTACTAGCTGAAAAGGCAGCAGTTGCAGGGCTAGCAATTTGGCCAAGCTAGCATTTAGACGCTGAGCATTTGGATGACTGAGACCAAATTTCTTTTTACAGTTCAGCAACTGAGGTAGGGAAATTTGCCTGCTGAATTCAACTGGTGGTGTACTGCTAGCAGTTTGGTTGCAAGTACTTGTGACACCTATTGCTATACCTTCATTCCTCTCAGTGCAGGTTTTTGGGAGGACTGGAGGTATAGTAGGGTTAGAGATCCCAGATGAGGAGCAAGGAGAAGTCTGTTTTTTTCTATAATGTTGGTCTTTCAGGTGCTGCTGCCAAAGGACTGACTGGCAGGTCGTCATATGTCTGGTCAAGCATGTGGTGCCCAAGCGGCTGCTGTTCTGGCCATGCCTGATCCGCTTCAGACATAGGTTGCAAACAGTAATGGTGCAATCTGCTGCACAGGTGTCGAAAAAGGCCCACACCAAGGAACTTTTAAAAATCAGCGGGGAGTCAGCAGCGCCCTGCACCTGCAGAGCTCTGCGGTGTGATGCAATAGGGTGGCTGCCTTCAAGCTGCCCCTTGGAGGACATTCTGCCTCATTGGAGTTGTGCCTCCTACTCACTTTCCTCCTCTCTTCTCTCAGGCACCCAAGTACGGTCAATGACCTCATCACCCCCTCCCTCGTTGTCACTGGAGCAAATTTGGCAGAATGCTGCAGTCTGGGGAACACGACTGCCAGTTTCTTGTCCTTCTGTGGCACCTCCTCTCTCTTGGCTCACGTTACTCCCTTCCTCAACCTGGGAACCAACATCGGAGCCTTCAAATTGCTGTGCTTTCTCCAGCAGCATGTAACCGACACTGTTGAATAAGCACTGATGAGGTGGCACTCCCCTTCCACAGAGGCAGTAAGGAAAGGTCAAGCCTGCAACCTCAACCCCAGCTGTCAGACTGGTAAGAAGATGTCGGAGGTGGGCTGGTAGTGAGAGGAAGCTGCGCTCATCACAGCACTGCTCACCAGAGGAAGATGCTGGTTCACAGAAAGATGCGTGTATCGCGATCCAGCAGGCTGCACAGCCGCAGCCTCAATTTTGGCCAGCTCGACCTAAGTCCGCGCACCCAGTGGCACTAATAGGAACTGATAGGCTGCACTGATGGACATTGATGAAGTGGTACTAATAGGGGGCACTGATGAGGTGGCACTGATGAGGTTGCGCTGATAAGAACTGATAGGCTGCCATGATGACATGGCACTGATGAGGCGGCACTGGTGGGCTGCACTGATGAGGCTGCACTGATAGGCACTGACAGGTGGCACTGATGAGGTGGCACTGATGGGCAATGACAGTGGGCACTGATAGGTGGCACTGACAGGCTGCACTAATAAGCACTGATGAGCACTCACAGGTGGCATTGATAGGCACTGACGGGTACTGATAAGCACTGATGAGGTGGCACTTACTTTGTGGGCGAGCTATCAAGCCCACAACCTCAACTTGAGCTGTCAAATTGGGAAGAATGCTGTCGGAGGTGGGCGGGCAGTGAGAGCAGCTGTCGGATGTGGGCGGGCAGTGAGAGCAAGCCGCGCTCATCACAGCACCACCCACCAGAGGAGGGGGCTGGTTCCCAGAAAGGAGCGAGTATCCCGCTCCAGCAGGCTGCAAAGCCACGGACTCAATTCTGGCCAGCCTAACCTAAGTCAGTGCACCTACAGGGGGGATCACATGGGAGGAATCCAGACCACTGCTGTGGTGTAGCCCAGGCTCTAGGATGCAATTTCCGCCATTGCGACCTGGGTTTTGCCGAACCCTGTATTGGGGGAGTAATAGTGCTCCATCTTTGGTATCAATGGAAAGAATAGTGTCCCATCATTGGTGTCAGTGGGAGGAATTTTGCCCCATCGTTGGTGTCAGTAGGAGGAATAGTGTCCCATCACTGGTGTCAGTTGGAGGAATAGTGTCCCATCATTGGTGTCAGTGAGAGGAATAGTGTCCCGTCATTGGTGTCAGTGGGAGGAATAGTGTCCCTTTATTGGTGTCAGTGGGAGGAATCGTGCCCCATCATTGGTGTCAGTGGGAGGAATAGTGTCCAATCATTGGTGTCAGTGGGAGGAATAGTGCCCCACCCATCATTGGAGCACAGGTGTGTCAGGAGGAGGCTGTCTCTGGAGCTGCTGCAGATCCGTGTGAGAGGGGAGTGGTGGTGAAATCTCTCCCAGCTCTCCTGGCTCCTTTCTGGGGAAGCCATGGAGGCCAGCAGGGTCTCTCCTGCTGGAAGCTCACAGCCATCTCCTGGGCCTTCGGGTGACATGCCTGCCCCTGTACAAGCCGATCTCTCTACCCCTGGTGAGGATGAAGGTTCCGAAGCCATTCGGGAGCGAGTGGTGGCCGGGATTAAGGTCCTAAATAGGGAGAGGGATAAGCTTTACAAGTTACGAGCGGAGCTGAAGCGTCTGCGAAGGCAGCGTGAGGGCTTACACAGCCAGAAGCGTGGATCCATGGATCCGGAGATCCAGTTGGCCAAAGTCCGTGTGGACCATCAGGAGACCATTGTGGCCATGATGGAAGGCAGAGATGGGCCCTTCAAGGAGAAGTTTGGAAATGACAGGAGGTTTGGAAGGATGACAAAGATGGAGGTGGAGGAGGAGACCCCCAGTTCTGACCCCCTGCCCCCTCAGGGAGAGGTAAGCAGCCCCATGCCTTCCCAGGACTCAGGAGGCATGCTCAGGGCCATCCAGGTAATGGAGTCTCCTATGCGGAGGAATCAGTTAATGTTTAATGAGGAGGACATTACAGATGATGTACCTGATAAGGTAAAGACTTCCAAGTCCCATGTTGTGGATAAGACTGTTTTTGTGCCTTTCAACACCGACAATGTGCCTAATGACAATCAGGCTGCTGATCCTGTGTGCAGCAATGTTGTGCCTGCTGATGCTGCAATGCAGCAAGAGTTACTTTTAAAAAATGTCATTTCTGTAGAAGAACCACAGGTGTCAGCAGAGCCCATTAACCCCCCTTTAGCTGAGTCCAAAGCTGTTTGCCCCACAGCTGCTGAGGACTCTACAGCGCAGCATCAGGAGACAGCTGGTATTGCAGCAGAAACTGTGACCATTCCTGATGGGAATTTGAATATTGCTGTGACTGATAACAATCACCCCAGTATCAGTGTGATGGACAATCGTCCTGCTATGGATTCTGCCAATTCAGTTCAGAGAGTTGATAATGATGTACAGACTAATGTGACTTCAGTGTGGGGCCTTGGCCCTGATAAACCTACGTTTGCTCAAGTGGTACGCTCTGCTCCTGGTAGCTCTGCTCCCAAGCGGGGTTTTCCCCTACAGGCTACCACTTTGAGCACCCCGGGATCTGGTCTTGGGTCTCTGGCTTCTGCTGGGGGTCCCAGACGTAATGTTGTTATTCTGAAATGGGAAGGTGGTGCAATCCCTCCAGCACGGCGTGCAGTGGTGGATTTGATTTTAGAGATGGGTTTTGGGGCAAATGATCTGTATGCCTTTATACATGTAGCTGGGACACGGGATTATACAGTTAGCTTCACCAGGCCAGAGGGTCTTGACCTGTTCTGGGAGAGATATGAGGCTCGGTGCAGGTCAAGACCGGAATGGGAAGGTCTGGCCCCAGTTGCAGTTTCTCAGAGGTCAACAGTAAAAAAAATCACAATTATCCTCAATAATGAGAGTGTTCCTGCTCGGGATCTAGAGGTTTGGTTAAGGAACTATGGGGAGGTTTTGACCAAGCCCAATAAAATCCTTGATGAGCGTAACATCTGGACTGGGGGTTGGTCAGTAACAGTCAGGTTGGCCAGGGATGGGAATGTTGTCCGTCACCTGCCCTCCTCAGCTTTTATAGGGAGGGATAGGATGACTGTTTTTTACCCTGGTCAGCCGAAGCTGTGTCACCGCTGTGGAGAAAAGGGGCATTTGAGCTCCTCCTGTTCAGCCTTGATGTGTTCAGTGTGTCGGGGTCAGGGTCATATGGCTAAGGACTGCACCGAAATGATCAGGTGCAACCTGTGCCTGCGCCTTGGCCACCCCTACAGCAGATGTCCTGAAGCCTGGCACAATATGGAGAAGGAGGTAATAGATGACTTGTCGAGGCTGGACAGGATGGAGGGTGATGCCCCTGGTGTACCATCCTCCTCTGCGGTGACTGACTCCCCTGGTCCTGTTCAGGATCCCTCTCCGGTTCCTGTGGCCACCCCTCCTGTGTCTGTAAGTATTCCTTCTGTATCTGTCTCTGTGTCCCCCCAGCCTACTGTACCCTCTCCTCATGTGTCAGAACCTTCCAAGTCTGTGCCCCCCGAGTCAGTTCCCCCCCAGGAGTCTACCCCTCCTAAGTCTGATTCAAAGGGAGCACCCCCCCACCAGGAGTGGTAGTGGGTACTAAAAAGGTTGCTTCTTCCTCTGTAAAGAAGTCTTGTGGAAAGACTTCACAGAAAAAAGTAACAGATGAGGGCATCTCTGAAGCTGACCTGCAGTACCTGGAGGAGAGAAGGAAGGTTGGGAAGCGGAAGAAGCAGGTGGTGAGGACGGAACAGGCTCCAGTGCCTGTCTCCAACCGTTATAGATCCTCTAATTGGGATATCTCTTCATCTGGAGCTTCTTCGGAGCGAAGTTCCGATTCTGAGATGGAATTTGAGGCGGCCTCAAGAAAGAGAGAGGCTTCTGGTGATGAGCAGCAGAGGGGAGCTAAGAAGCAATCCACCCAATAACCCAAATGGCGGTTCCCCCTCCGTTAAAAGTGGTGACAATTAATGTCGCCAGCATTAAGTCAGTAAGAGCTCGTTCTATGGCCTTCTTTTTGTTCAGCCAATTAGATGCTGAAATTTTATTTTTGCAAGAGACTAGGCTCACCTCCTTGGCAGATATTCATATGGCCAAGAGAGAGTGGAGGTATGGTCCATCTTACTGGTCTCTTGCGGCCGAGCCTTACGGCGGTGTGACGGTGTTGTTTAAAACCGGCATGGTAACTGTCCGGCGGGTTATTGAGGTGGAGATTGGGAGATGTATGGTCTTAGACGTCCTTGTGGGAGGGCAGGACCTGCGCCTAATTAATGTTTATGGGCCGCACACAAAGTGGGACAGGAAATGCCTTTTTACAAGGATCAAGCCATTTCTTTTTACATCCCGGCAAGTGGTCTTTGGAGGTGACTTTAATACAGTAACTAGGCCCAAGGACAGGAAGGACTTCAAGGACAGGCTGGGATATGATAGCGTTTTTTTAAATAGTATGGTTAGGGATGCTGGTCTTGTGGATGTGCACATTAAGCACCTCCCGGATGACACCGGGTTCACCTTTCATCGAGGTAATAGTCAGAGTAGAATAGATAGGTTTTTTTTTAAGGAGACGTCTGCTTTCTCACCCCCAGTGGTGCAGGCAGTAGAGTTCTCTGATCACTGTATGCTATCTGTGGTCCTGAATGCTTCAGACGCCCCTCAGAGGGGTAGGGGCATCTGGAGACTGAATTCGACTCTACTCAAGGAAGAACAGGAGGATCGCTGGATTCTTCAGGGGCCTAGCCAATAGAAAACAGTTTAATAAATACATGACCTACCAACGTTTACGGAGGAAGCTGGATATTCTTGTCTCGAGAGGAGGAGATCCTGGGGCAATCTCCGAAGTGAAACTCCTTCTCAGGAAGTGTCAATATGACCGGCATGCCTCTTTGGTTCTGGAGAGGGACTATGGGAAGTACCACTCGCCTGACCCTTACCAGAACTGCAAACAAGGTGTAGCAGTTAAAACGGTCGTTGGCCTTAAGGACAGTACAGGTTCCTTGACAAAGTCCAGGTCAGGGATTCTGGAGGTCGTGAGGTCCTTTTATGCTGACCTTCTTGGGAGGAAAGAGCTTGATCGTGACAAGATGGAAAGCTTTTTGGACTCTACTCCAGGTCTAAATGATGAAGATGTCCCATTGATGAATTTGACAGAGGAGATCACAGTTGAAGAGGTGATGAGGGCAATTGAACAGCTTGCCATCAAAAAGTCACCTGGACCGGATGGCTTGACGGCTGAGTTTTACAAAGCTTTTAAGTCTATTCTGGCCCCACATTTGGTAGAGGTTTTTAACAGTTGCCTTGCAGAGGGGGTACTTCCCCCTTCCATGAGGCACTCAGCTGTGATTCTTCTTTCAAAGGGTAAAGATCCTTCGATGATTGAGAATTGGTGCCCCATCAGCCTTCTTAATTTTGATAGAAAGATACTGGCAAAGATATTTTTCTGGCGCCTATCGTCAGTAGCAGAGTCTTTGCTTTCTCGCCATCAGCACTGTTCGGTCCAGGGTAGGAGCACCTTCACAGCAGTTTTAGCTGTCCGGGAGGCCTTGGAGCGGTGCAGGGCTGCAGGCTGGGGAAAGTATTTGCTGACATTGGATCAGGCAAAGGCTTTTGATCGTGTTAACCATGAGTACCTGTGGTTGCTCCTTAGTAAGTACGGTCTGCCGGGTGGTTTTGTCGATTGGTTGAAAGTCTTGTATTAGGGGGCAGAAAGCTTTCCTCTTGTTAATGGTTGGGTTGGGCAGTCCTTTGAGGTTGGCTCTGGAGTGCGTCAAGGTTGCCCCCTGAGTCCCCTGCTCTATGTGTTTGCAATCGACCCTTTCATCAGGAAGCTAGAGAGCGGCATGTTGTGTGGGGTGCCAGTGGGGCTCCCGGGTGAGCCGCCTTTGAGGGTTGTTGCCTATGCGGACAATGTGTCAGTGATTGTCACCGGGGCGGATGAAGCAGAGGAGGTGGTCTCTCTGACATCACGGTATTCTGAAGCATCAGGCTCCAAGATCAATCAGGAAAAGAGTGAAGTCTTCTGGATGGGAAAGGAAGGTGAGGGTTTTGATCTCCCGGACACCTTTCCAGTGCCCCAGGAAAGAATTAAGATTCTAGGCATTGAATTTGGACCCGGCGATTATGGCCTCAAAAACTGGGAAGGCAGACTGGAAATTGCCAATACTAAGGTGGTCAGCTGGAAGAAATGGAAGTTATCTATGAGGGAAAGGGTTGATCTGATTAAGACTTACCTGATTCCGATCTTTTTGTATGTCAGCTTTGTCTGCATCTTGCCAGTGTCTCTCTATGCTAGGGTCAGTAGTGTGTTCTTCCAGATGTTGTGGGGGAACAGACTGAACCCCATCAAGAGGAATGTCACCTATCTATCCAGGAGGGAGGGTGGCTTAGGTATGGTCAACCCAGTTCTTTTCTTTTCACTGCTTTTTCTCAAGTTTAATATTGGTAATATGCTTGCAGTGGAACCTCCTGGATGGGCAGGCATTTTTAGATCTTGGTTTAGGCCTTTTCTGCGACTTTGGGAAGAAGGTGGCCAAGTGAAGAATCTCAGGGGTCATCGTGGTCAGCTACCAGCCTATGTCGCTCCGTGCCTGAAGTTATTACGGCAGTGGCGATTGTCGGCTGAAGATCTCAGATCGGTTCCGAGGAAAGTCCTTATGAGTCGAGTCTTGAGCGAAGTCTTTCATGACCCACTGGCCTTAAGGGATTGCCCAGGCCCAGTTTTGAGGGCAGGGTTAAGACTTATTAATTTGGACAGAGTACCTCCTAAATTCAGGGATCTGGCCTGGATGTGCTTCCATGGGAGGCTCTATGTTAGGGGCAATTTGAAATTCCGCAGTGGGGTGGATCGTAGCTGTCCTCAGGAGGAGTGTGCAGGTGAGGAGGAGACTATGGACCATTTTCTGCTTCATTGCCCTTTTAACATAGAGGTGTACAAACAGGTGGGGCGGGCCCTCGGTGTCCCTTTCCTCTCCAGGCTGGGTTATGCTGAGTGGGTGTACGGAGCATTCAATACTGGTGGTGGTTTTTGTTTAGATACACTTTTTCTAGTTAGCCTAGTAGTCCGTTATTTCACTTGGAACGCACGGTGTCAGGTCAGCATTCGGCGTAAAATCCTTCCTGTTCAGGTGGTGGTGTATGACATTCTGCATGAGGTGGAGAAGATTCGGGTGCTTGAGAGAGACAAGCGGAGTCAGGGGGCTTGGTTGAAGGCGTGGAGGGGTTTCAAGCCTCCCTGACTGCCAGGAGTCTCTTTCCCGGGTGTGGCTGTCTGTCTCTTATCACCCTAGATTATTATTTTTTGGTTTAATTTTTGATAAATGGCTGCGTACATAGGTGATGGGTTGTGCCTCTTAGGCCCTCTCTGCTGCTTTATGTAAATAGTTTTGGTAATGGATTATGTATATATTGTATATATTCTGAACATGGATGTGTATTCCTTGGATTTCTGTTGAAGTTTTGTACTATGGTTTTGTTTTTTACTTTTGTATAAAATTGGTTGCTTGATTCTTTTTAATAAAAGATCAATAGTGCTCCATCATTGGTGTCAGTGGGAGGAATAGTATCCCATCATTGGTGTCAGTGGAAGAAATTTTGCCCCATCATTGGTGTCAGTGGGAGGAATAGTGTCCTGTCAGTGGGAGGAATAGTGCCCCATCATTGGTGTCAGTGGGAGGAATAGTGCCCCATCATTGGTGTCAGTGGGAGGAATAGTGCTCCATCATTGGTGTCAGTGGAAGGAATAGTGCCCCATCATTAGTGTCAGTGGGAGGAATGGTGCCCAACCCATCATTGGAGCACAGGTGTGTCAGGAGGAACGGGTCTCTGAAGCTGCTCCAGGTGATCCGTGTGAGAGGGGAGTGGTGGTGAAATCTCTCCCAGCTCTACTGGCCCCTTTCTGGGGAAGCCATGGAGGCCAGCGGGGCCTCTCCTGCTGGAAGCTCTCAGCCATCTCCTGAGCCATCAGGTGACATGCCTGCCTCTGTACAAACCATGGCTGGGGATCTCTCTGCCCCTTGTGAGGGTGAAGGCTCAGAGGCAATTCAGGAGCGAGTGGTGGCCGGGATTAAGGTCCTGAATAGGGAAAGAGACAAGCTCTATAAACTGAGAGCGGAGCTGAGCGCTTGAGAAGACAGCGTGAGGGCTTGCATAGCCAGAAACGTGGGTCCATGGATCCGGAGATCCAACTGGCCAAGGTCATGATGGAAGGCAGAGATGGGCCCTTTAAGGAAAAATTCTGCAATGACCGAAGGTTTGCCAGGATGACAAAAATGGAGGTGGAGGAGGAGACCCCCAGTTCAGACCCCCTGCCCCCTCAGGGAGAGGTAAGCAGCCCCATGCCTTCCCAGGACTCAGGAGGCATGCTGAGGGTAATCCAGGCAATGGAGTCTCCTATGCGGGAAGATCAGCTGGTGTTTCATGAAGAGGACATTACTGATAATGTGCCTGACAAGGTAAAGCCTGTCAAGCCCCATGTGGTGCATAAAACTGTTTTTGTGAACACTGACTGATACTGACAATGTGCCCAGTGACAATCAGGCTGCTAGTCCTATGTGTAGCAATGCTGTGCCTGCGGATGCTGCAGCGCAGCAAAAAATGCATTTAAAAAATGACATTCCTGCAGAGGAACTGCAAGATTCAGCAGAGCCAATTAACCCCCCTTTAGCTGAGTCTAAAGCTGTTTGCCCCACAGCTGCTAAGGACTCTACAGCACAGCTTCAGGAGACAGCTGGTATCACATCAGAAACTGTGACTATTCCTGATGGGAATGTGAATGTTTGTGTGACTGATAAAAATTATCCCAGTACCAGTGTGATAGACAGTCCTACCAACTCCGTTCCAGCAGATAATAATAATAATTGTAATGTACAGACTAATGTGACATCAGTGTGGGGCCTTGGCCCTGATAAGCCTACATTTGCTCAGGTGGTACGCTCTGCTCCTGGTAGCTCCAAGCGGGTTTTCCCCCTGCGACCTACCACCTTGAGCACCCCGGGATCTGGTCTTGGGTCTCTGGCTTCTGCTGGGGGTCCGAGACGAAATGTAGTGATTCTTAAATGGGAAGGTGGTGCAATCCCTCCAGCACGGCGTGCGGTGGTGGACATGATTTTGGAGATGGGTTTTGGGGCAAACGATATGTATGCCCTAATACATGTTGCTGGGAGCCGGGAATATACTATTAGTTTCACCAGGCCAGAGGGTCTTGACCTGTTCTGGGAGCGATATGAGGCTCGGTGTAGGTCAAGACCCGAATGGGAAGGTCTGACCCCAGTTGCAGTTTCACAAAGGTCTACAGTGAAAAAAATCACAATTATTCTCACTAATGAGAGTGTTCCTGCTCGAGATTTAGAGGTCTGGTTAAAGAATTATGGTGAGGTATTGACTAAGCCTGATAAAATACTTGATGAATGTAACATCTGGACTGGGGGTTGGTCAGTAACAGTCAGGTTGGCCAGGGATGGGAATGTTGTCCGTCACCTGCCCTCCTCAGCTTTTATAGGGAGGGATAGGATGACTATTTTCTACCCTGGTCAGCCGAAGCTGTGTCACCGCTGTGGAGAAAAGGGGCACTTGAGCTCCTCTTGTTCAGCCTTGATATGTTCAGTGTGTCGGGGTCAGGGTCATATGGCCAAGGACTGCACCGAGATGATCAGGTGCAACCTGTGCCTGCGCCTTGGCCACCCCTATAGCAGATGTCCTAAAGCCTGGCACAATATGGCGAAGGAGGTACTAGATGACTTGTCAAGGCTGGACAGGATGGAGGGTGATGCCCCTGGTGTACCATCCTCCTCTGCGGTGACTGACTCCCCTGGTCCTGTTCAGAAATCCCTCTCCAGTTCCTGTGGCCACCCCTCCTGTGTCTGTAAGTATTCCTTCTGTATCTGTCTCTGTGTCCCCCCAGCCTACTGTATCCCCTCCTCTTGTGTCAGAACCTTCCAAGTCTGTGCCCCCCGAGTCAGTTCCCCCCCAGGAGTCTACCCCTCCTAAGTCTGACTCAAAGGGAGCACCCCCCCCCACCCCCCCACCAGGAGTGGTAACATGTACTAAAAAGGTTGCTTCTTCCTCTGTAAAGAAGTCTTGTGGAAAGACTTCAAAGAAAAAAGTAAGAGATGAGGGCATCTCTGAAGCTGACCTGCAGTACCTGGAGGAGAGAAGGAAGGTTGGGAAGCGGAAGAAGCAGGCGGTGAGGACAGAACGGGCTCCAGTGCCTGTCTCCAACCGTTATAAGTCCTCTAATTGGGATATTTCTTCATCTGGAGCTTCTTCAGAGCGAAGTTCTGATTCCGAAATGGAGTTTGAGGCGGCCTCAAGAAAGAGAGAGGCATCTGGTGATGAGCAGCAGAGGGGAGCTAAGAAGCAATCCACCCAATAACCCAAATGACGGTTCCCACTCCGTTAAAAGTGGTGACAATAAATGTCACCAGCATTAAGTCAGTAAGAGCTCGTTCTATGGCCTTCTTTTTGTTCAGCCAATTAGATGCTTAAAATTTTATTTTTGCAAGAGACTAGGCTCACCTCCTTGGCAGATATTCATATGGCCAAGAGAGAGTGGAGGTATGGTCCATCTTACTGGTCTCTTGCGGCCGAGCCTTACGGCGGTGTGGCGGTGTTGTTTAAAACCGGCATGGTAACTGTCCGGCGGGTTATTGAGGTGGAGATTGGGAGATGTATGGTCTTAGACGTCCTTGTGGGAGGGCAGGACCTGCGCCTAATTAATGTTTATGGGCCGCACACAAAGAGGGACAGGAAATGCCTTTTTACAAGGATCAAGCCATTTCTTTTTACATCCTGGCAAGTGGTCTTTGGAGGTGACTTTAATACAGTAACTAGGCCCAAGGACAGGAAGGACTTCAAGGACAGACTGGGATATGATAGCGTTTTTTTAAATAGTATGGTTAGGGATGCTGGTCTTGTGGATGTGCACATTAAGCACCTACCGGATGACACCAGGTTCACCTTTCATCGAGGTAATAGTCAGAGTAGAATAGATAGGTTTTTTTTTAAGGAGACCTCTGCTTTCTCACCCCCAGTGGTGCAGGCAGTAGAGTTCTCTGATCACTGTATGCTATCTGTGGTCCTGAATGCTTCAGACGCCCCTCAGAGGGGCAAGGGCATCTGGAGATTGAATTCGACTCTACTCAAGGAAGAACATGTTAGACAATCCTTTGAGGAATTCTTTCAGACACAGGTGACCATCCTGGACTTTTGTAGCAGAATGGCTGAGTGGTGGGAGCTGCTCAAAAAGAGGATCGCTGGATTCTTTAGGGGCCTAGCCAATAGAAAACAGTTTAATAAATACATGACCTACCAACGTTTACGGAGGAAGCTGGATATTCTTGTCTCGAGAGGAGGAGATCCTGGGGCAATGTCCGAAGTGAAACTCCTTCTCAGGAAGTGTCAATATGACCGGCATGCCTCTTTGGTTCTAGAGAGGGACTATGGGAAGTACCACTCGCCTGACCCTTACCAGAACTGCAAAAAAGGTGTAGCTGTTAAAACGGTCGTTGGCCTTAAGCACAGTACAGGTTCCTTGACAAAGTCCAGGTCAGGGATTCTGGAGGTCATGAGGTCCTTTTATGCTGACCTTCTTGGGAGGAAAGAGCTTGACCGTGACAAGATGGAAAGCTTTTTGAACTCTACTCCAGGTCTAAATGATGAAGATGTCCCATTGATGAATTTGACAGAGGAGATCACAGCTGAAGAGGTGATAAGGGCAATTGAACAGCTTGCCTTTAAAAAGTCACCTGGACCGGATGGCTTGACGGCTGAGTTTTACAAAGCTTTTAAGTCTATTCTGGCCCCACATTTGGTAGAGGTTTTTAACAGTTGCCTTGCTGAGGGGGTACTTCCCCCTTCCATGAGGCACTCAGCTGTGATTCTTCTTTCAAAGGGTAAAGATCCTTCGATGGTTGAGAATTGGCGCCCCATCAGCCTTCTTAATGTCGATAGAAAGTCTTTGCTTTCTTGCAATCAGCACTGTTCGGTCCAGGGTAGGTGCACCTTCACAGCAGTTTTAGCTGTCCGGGAGGCCTTGGAGCGGTGCAGGGCTGCAGGCTGGGGAAAGTATTTGCTGACATTGGATCAGGCAAAGGCTTTTGATCGTGTTAACCATGAGTGCCTGTGGTTGCTCCTTAGTAAGTACGGTCTGCCGGGTGGTTTTGTCGATTGGTTAAAAGTCTTGTATAAGGGGGCAGAAAGCTTTCCTCTTGTTAATGGTTGGGTTGGGCAGTCCTTTGAGGTTGGCTCCGGGGTGCGCCAGGGTTGTCCCCTGAGTCCCCTGCTCTATGTGTTTGCAATCGACCCCTTCATGAGGAGACTAGAAAGCAGCATGTTGTGTGGGGTGCCAGTGGGGCTCCCGGGTGAGCTGTCTTTGAGGGTTGTTGCCTATGCGGACGATGTGTCGGTGATTGTCACCGGGGCGGACGAAGCAGAGGAGGTGATCTCTCTGACATCACAGTATTCTGAAGCATCAGGCTCCAAGATCAATCAGGAAAAGAGTGAAGTTTTCTGGAGGGGAAAGGAAGTTGAGGGGTTTGATCTCCCGGACACCTTTCCAGTGCCCCAGGAAAGAATTACGGTTCTAGGCATTGAATTTGGACCCAGCGATTATGGCCTCAAAAACTGGGAAGGCAGACTGGAAATTGCCAATACTAAGGTGGTCAGCTGGAAGAGATGGAAGTTATCTATGAGGGAAAGGGTTGATCTGATTAAGACTTACCTGATTCAGATCTTCTTGTATGTCAGCTTTGTCTGCATCTTGCCAGTGTCTCTCTATGCTAGGGTCAGTAGTGTGTTCTTCCAGATGTTGTGGGGGAACAGACTGAACCCCATCAAGAGGAATGTCACCTATCTATCCAGGAGGGAGGGTGGCTTAGGTATGGTCAACGCAGTTCTTTTCTTTTCACTGCTTTTTCTCAAGTTTAACATTGGTAATATGCTTGCAGTGGAACCTCCTGGATGGGCAGGCATATTTAGATCTTGGTTTAGGCCTTTTCTACGACTTTGGGAAGAAGGTGGCCAAGTGAAGAATCTCAGGGGTCATCGTGGTCAGCTACCAGCCTATGTCGCTCCGTGTCTGAAGTTACTACGGCAGTGGCGATTGTCGGCTGAAGATCTCAGATCGGTTCCGAGGAAAGTCCTTATAAGTCGAGTCTTGAGCGAAGTCTTTCATGACCCACTGGCCTTAAGGGATTGCCCAGACCCAGTTTTGAGGGCAGGGTTAAGACTTATTAATTTGGACAGAGTACCCCTAAATTCAGGGATCTGGCCTGGTTGTGCTTCCATGGGAGGCTCTATGTTAGGGGCAATTTGAAATTCCGCAGTGGGATGGATCGTAGCTGTCCTCGGGAGGAGTGTGCAGGTGAGGAGGAGACTATGGACCATTTTCTGCTTCATTGCCCCTTTAACATAGAGGTGTACAAACAGGTGGGGCGGGCCCTCAGTGTTCCTTTCCTCTCCAGGCTGTGTTATGCTGAGTGGGTGTATGGAGCATTCAATACTGGTGGTGTTTTTTCTTTGGATACACTTTTTTTAGGTATCCTAGTAGTCCATTATTTCACTTGGAATGCACAGTGTCAGGTCTGCATTCGGCGTAAAATCCTTCCTGTTCAGGTGGTGGTGTATGACATTTTGCATGAGGTGGAGAAGATTCGGGTGCTCGAGAGAGACAAGCGGAGTCAGGGGGCTCGGTAGAAGGCGTGGAGGGGTTTCAAGCCTCCCTGACTGCCAGGAGTCTCTTTCCCGGGTGTGGCTGTCTGTCTCTTATCACCCTAGATTATTTTTTTTTTTTGGATTAATTTTTGATAAATGGCTGCGTACATAGGTGATGGGTTGTGCCTCTTAGGCCCTCTCCGCTGCTTTATGTAAATAGTTTTCTAAAAATGTTTTGGTAGTGGATTATGTATATATTGTATATATTCTGAACATGGATGTGTATTCCTTGAATTTCTGTTGAAGTTTTGTACTATGGTTTTGTTTTTTACTTTTGTATAAAATTGGTTGCTTGATTCTTTTAATAAAAGATCAATAGTGCCCCATCATTGATGTCAGTGGGAGGAATAGTGCTCCATCATTGGTGTCAGTGCCATAGTTTGGAGACCACTGGTATAGGACATAGATTGTTTGCTACCACATCCTTATTACTCAATATCTAAACAAACCACCCCAACCAAACAAACTCCAGAACTTTATCAGTATCACAATTTCACATGCATACAAAATATTGAACTTTATTAGAACAAACAAAACAGAGTAAAAATGAGTCAGAAATTACTCATTAAGTAATATCTCTGCATTTGCTGCGTCATACAAACATCAAGTAGTCATTTTTGGTTGATATAATAAATCACAACATTGGTAGCTTGTTACTTCCACTAATGCGTTTCACGGGTCAGAGCCGCTTCTTCAGGAAGATATAAAGTAACAGAAGCTCTAAAATTATAAAATACGATTATCATCACCATGGGTTCAGATGGTAACATGAATATTCCAATATTTGTTATATTTACAAAAGTCTATGATACCGAATATAGATGAGAAGGCTGATCACAGAGACACCGGAGGAGTCCAAGCGACAATTGAGTAATATAGAAATATATGATATACTATGGTATAAGTATAGGAGAGATGAACAATATGTATATGGATAGGATTAGGCAAAGATTCCCAACCGCACCTCCAATCCCCAAACAGATGGTTATAATAACCACTCGCCCTCAGGAAGATTTACCCCCCCCCCTTCATGACCAGGCCATTTTTTGTAATACGGCACTGTTTTACTTTACCTGACAATTGCGCGGTTGTGTGATGCTGTACCCAAAAAAATAGATGTCCTTTTTTTCCCACAAATAGAACTTTCTTTTGGTGGTATTTGATCATCTCTGCAGTTTTTAGTTTTTGCACTATAAACAAAAAAAGACAATTTTGAAAAAAACTAAATTTTTTACTTTCTGCTATAAAACTGCCAATAAAAAAAAGGGAAAAATGTAATGTAACATATTTTTGGTAAAAAAAATGCCCAATAAGCATATATTGATTAGTTTGCACAAAAGTTATCGCGTCTACAAACTGTGGGATATTTTTAATTATTAATTTTTTACTAGTAATGATGGCGATCAGCGACTTATAGCGGGACTGCGAAATTGCGGTGGACAATTGGACACTAACTGACACTTTTTGGGGACCAGTGACACTAATACACTGATTAGTGCTAAAAATATGCACTATCACTGTACTAATGACACTGGCTGGGAAGGGGTTAAACATCAGGGGCGATCAAAGGGTTATCTGTGTGCCTAGCCAGTGTTTGTGTACTGTGGGGGAGGTGATTTTACTAGGGGAAGGCATTGATCTTTGTTCCTGCTTTGCAAGAACAGAGGATCCATGCCTTCCCCACTGACAGAACAGCAATCTGCCTTGTTTACATAGACGGATCGCCGTTCTCTGCCTAATGATTGGCGGGGCTGGCAGACATCGAGACGGCGCCACCCGCAGATCAGCTGCCGCTGTGTCTAGTTACAGCAGGAGTGGGTCGCCGGGGGCATGCATGCGCGCCCCAGACCCGGAAATGTCAGATCACGTACTAGGTACATGATCAGGAGCAGAGCGGCCACCCTGACGCAGTATATGTATGATGGGTGGTCTGCAAGTTGTTAAGGAAGGGTCATACATAACATGGTAAATATGGATGGAAAGGGGGGATAACGATTATGTCTCAAAATATGAGACAATGCAAATCCAACACCCCCTTTAAAATACATTTCTGGCCCACAGATAAAGTAGATATTATAAAATATACACTATATTACCAAAAGTATTGGGATGCCAGGCTTTACAGGCACATGAACTTTAATGACATCCCAGTCTTAGTCTGTAGGGTTCAATATTGAGTTGGCCCACCCTTTGCAGCTATAACAGCTTCAACTTTTCTAGGAAGGCTGTCCACAAGGTTTAGGAGTGTGTCTATGGGAATGTTTAAGCATACTTCCAGAAGCGCAATTGTGAGGTCAGGCACTGATGTTGGACGAGAAGGCCTGGCTTGGAGTCTCCACTCTAATTCATTCCAAAAGTGTTCTATCAGGTTGAGGTCAGGACTCTATGCAGGCCAGTCAAGTTCCTCCACCCCAAACTTGCTCATCCATGTCTTTATGGACCTTGCTTTTCGCACCACTGGGGGTTTTATTTTTTGCTAAACAAATAAAAAAAGACCCCAAATTTTAAAGAAAAAAAGGTTCTTTGCTTCTGTTATTAAATTTTGTAAATAAGTCAGTTTTCGCCTTCACTGATGTGCACTGATGAGTAGGCACTAATATTCAGCAATGATGGCCACTGACAGGTGGCACTGATGAGCACTGATAGGCGGCACTGATAAGGAGGCACTGATTGGCATGACTGATGGGGCTGTACTGATTATCAGTGTAGATCCCCCCTGGTCAGGAAAACCGCCTATTGGCTCTCCTCTACTCACACCCTGTCAGCACGAGTAGAGGATACTTCCTAGTTACGCTGTGATTGGACACAGCTGATTACATGGTAAAGCGCCTACCTCATAGGCTCTTTACCGTGATTGGAGATGTGGTGGGTCGGAGCGACACACCGTATTGACAATCACCGTGCTGCGCTCCCCCTGGGGCACGCCCAAGCGACTCGTTCTGAATGATGTCATATGGTGTCCAGTCAGAACGGGAGAACCGCCGCCTGGGCCATCGCTTTGCTATAGGCCAGGCGGGATGTAGGTAAGGGAGAACTCTGATGTAAGGGGAATGCTGGGGATGCTGATGTAAGGGGAATGCTGGGGACGCTGCATGTGGTGTGAACGGGCCCTAATGCAGCCTCAGGGCCAGTTCACACCATAGAAACGCAGTCCGAATGCTTTTCTGCATGCGTGTTTTTGATGCGTTTTTGGTGTATTTTTGATGCAGTCCAGTGCATTTTTCCCCCTCCTTTTTTTTTAACCTTAAATAAAGACACGTGCATTCCAGTGCCTTTCTGGTGCATTTAGGTGTGTTCTAGTGCATTTTTTATGCGTTTTACAGAGTTCCAGTGCAGTCCAGTTTAAGAAAAATGCAGCTTGTTCTCCTTTTTTTTCTGGAACGGACCGCACTGGAACGGCAAGCACTGGTGTGAACTATACTATTGCAAACCATATAGCCTACTTTCCATGCGTTTTTGATGCCGAAAAAAACGCACTGGACTGCATGTGGTGTGAACTGGCCCTCAGACTTCAGCAATGTATAAATAATAACATAATAGCAAGTCAATAAGGCTTTGTTCACATCTCTGCGTTCCTGAATCGCGGGCAGAATTCAAAATAGTTGTAAATCACTGGACGCCCGTGCATTCCCTGTCACTTTCAATAGCACTCCAAAACACGGCTCGATGTTGCCGCCATTCATCGGGGCGCCAATCGCGGTAAAAACAGAAAACAGAATTGCGGGACACCTGGACAAGAGCCTCTTTTGGGCGACAGGCGTCCCGTGATTCTGTTTGCGCAAATTTTTTCCAACGATACGCCAAGATGTGAACAGAGCCTAATGCCGCGTAAACACGACCGGACTTTCCGTCAGAATAGACTGCGACGGTCTTTCTGACAGAGTTCCGACGGAGTTCCGCTGAAACGGACTTGCCTACACAAGATCACACCAAAGTCCGATCGTTTAGAACGCGATGACATACGACGGGACTAGAAAAAGGAAGTTCAATAGCCAGTAGCCAATAGCTGCCCTTGTGTCGTTTTTGGTCCGTCGGAATAGCAGACAGACGAACGGTTTTCCCGATAGGAACTGATTCCGTCGGAAAGATTTGAAACATGTTCTATTTCTAGGTCCATCAGAATTTTAGAAAGAAAAAGTCTGATGAAGCCCACACACGATCGGAATGTCCGATGAAATAATTCCGTCTGACTTTTTCTGCCGGAAAGTCCAGTCGTGTGTACGCGGCATTAGAGTGCGAAAAGAAAATCGCATTTGTATAAAAAGAATGTTTCTGCAGATAGCTGGCGATGGGGTGACGGAGTTCCACACACAATACAAAGCGCCGGACGATTGATAACAATCATGGATTATGCTTTGGACACAAAAAATATTCTATTCTTTTCTCAGACCTTCAGTGATCCTCTGCTGTGGATGTCGGTGTAACATTGCTGCGTCCGCCATGGGGTGTGAGTGGTGATTTCAGAGGTAACACAACGTCATGAGGAACTCTTACAAGGATTTCACCAGAGAACAGGATGACGTGCCACAGAGCCGGCTCCCCCCATCTGGCGGCTCGCCATGTAAACTCCGCCAAGTCCCTCCCTCCCAGAACGTCATATTTATCTCTGTAAACAGCCAGAGACTGAGGACGTTCCCCAGCCAGATCCTCTGAGGAAGCCACAGTCACAGCACAGGTACCAGCGTTCCGATTTATTCCTCATAGTGGGGGAGGGGGGGGGCCTGTGTGTGCTGATTGTAGGACTATGCCAGGCATTGCCACTTTCTCAATGTCTTCATAGCCTGCAGCTGCTTCCTTCAGCCATTACACTATAACCAAAGGCAAAACATTTTTTCTTTGTGTTGGATGGAGAGGAGAGGGACTATTTGTCCGTTTACCGTTATCATTGAAAGTAAAAGAAAGTCACACATTTTGGGCTGTCCCCAGAAAAGTAATAGAGGAGAAATCTTCCAATGGGGACACAAGATCTGGTGACCCGGTGGGGGCCCCAAAGAATTCCCTTAACTCCTTCACATCTGTACTATAGCCAAATGACGGCTACAGCCCGGGCTTACTTTGCCGGGGAGGGGGGGGGGGGGGGGAGTCTATTGACATTCAGGCGGCGCGCTCTGTGATCACTGAGTCCTTCGGATTAGGCTGATCACAAATCGGGGTAAGGAGCCAATCACAGCGGTCCTTTACTACGGGATCAGCTGTCTCCAATGAGAGCTGATTACACGATGTAAACAGAAGCCGGTTGTCGGCTTTTCTGAGTAGAGCTGATAACCAGCTTGAGTTAAAGGGACATTGGCACTGATTATCAGTGCAGTCCCACCAGTGCTACCAATCAGTGTCCACCAGTGCTTCCAATCAGTGTCCAGCAGTGCTGCTAATCAGTGCCCATCATTACATCCTCATCAATGTCACCTATCGGTGCTGCCTGTCAGTACCCATCAGTGCCGCCTATCAGTGCCACCCATCAGTGCTGCCTGTCAGTGCTCATCAGTGCCACCTGTCCGTTCCCATCAGTGCAACCTGTCAGCACCTATCAGTGCTGCCTACCAGTGCCCATTAGTGCCACCCATCAGTGCAGCCTCATCAGTGCCTCCTCATCAGTGCCGCCTGTCAGTACCCATCAGTGCTGCCTATCAGTGCCACCTACCAGTGCCCATCAGTGCCACCTAACAGTGCCCATCAGTGCCACCTATCTGTGCAGCCTCATCAGTGTCCATCAAAGCCACCTATCAGTGTAGCCTCATCAGTGCCCATTAGTGCCACTTAACAGTGCCCATCAGTGCCACCTAACAGTACAGCCTTAATCATTGCTCCCTCATCAGTGCCACCTATCAGTGCAGCCTCATCAGTGCCCATCAGTGCCACCTATCAGTGCCCATCAGTGCCACTTATTAGTGCAGCCTTATCAGTGCCCCACAGTGCTGTCTCATCAGTGCCCATAAATGCCACCTATCAGTGCAGCCTCATCAGTGCCCAGCAGTGCTGCCTCATCAGTGGCCATCAGTGAAGGAGAAAAATTACCTGCTTGCAAAATTTTGATTATGATTTATTTAATTTTTTTCAAAATTTTCTGTCTTTTTTCATTTGTTTAGCAAAAAAATGAAGAAACTCCCAGAGGTGATTAAATACCACCATAAGAAAGCTCTATTTGTGTGAAAAAAATGATAAATATGTCATATGTGCACAGTGTTACATGACCGCAATTGTTATGCAAAGTGTGACAGCGCTGAAAGCGGAAAATTGTCCTGGGCAGGAAGGGGGTGAAAGTGTTCGGTAGGGAAGTGGTTAATATGCAGGGATTTCCTCTCACTTCCTGTTTAGCTATGGGACAGAAAGTGAAAGGAATTCTCCGCAATGGGACACAAGAAAATAAAAACGACAGAGGTTATAACCCTTTATTTCTCCATCCACAATTAAATAAAACAGTTTTGCCTTTAGTTCTACTGTAATTGGTGTCAGGGCAGGACCGAGGGTTTCCATTTCTCAGGAGAACACATGGATTTGTCTATAGATAACTTTGTAACATTTGAAGGAATCGTCTCCTTTTCCAGTCTGTTTTCTCAACGCCACAAACCCCAATAAACAATCCAGCCGCACATCCCTATAGCTGATCCCTACTGTCTGATCATTGTACATAAACGGCTGGCTTCCTGAGAACAGGCACACAGTGACATCACAGATCAATGAGCCCTGTACCATGTGATCATTGTGACCAATCATAGCCATCACACTTGTAAGTGTAGCAAGGTCCCAGGCCTCCTTTGGTCTGATGAGAACCTCTAGGGCCAGAGATAGCTGACATCCTTCTGTATGTGGTGGGTTGTGAGGTATAGTGGGTGTAAGATGGTTGAAGTTATTGGGCGCCAGACACTTCTTGGATGCAAAAGAGGTTTTATTTCTCTTAACAGCCCTTTTTGTATTTTTGGGGGAGAGAGGGTTAGCGCCAGGACACCCTTAGGTAGTTGTAAGATTAATTGGCAGACTTTGAGTCTTCAATAGGAGGACAGCCATGCAGGGAAAGGCATCCAGCAAGATGCCACATCTGCATGTGCAGGAATGCTGTCTCCTATGGCAACAGTCTTTAACAGTTCCAAACGCGAGACTTAACAGTTCCTTCACTTCCACTACAATCACTTCTTGTAGTTCTCCAATACACTGAACACCCAGTCTCTCACCAGAACCTCTGATTCACTATCACTGAATTCCTTGAGCTCCTCCAATATTCAATGTAGTATCTTCCTCAAGTGTCACCTCTGCTGGGTCCCTTGCTTGGTACTGAAGATACTTCTCAAGCTTCACCCCACTGGCCTGCTCAGTTCCTTACTTGACAGACACACAAGGCTGCTCTGTAAGTGTCACCTCCGCTGGTTGGGTCCCTGGCTTGATACCTGCTGAATTTTCCAGATTCTTCACCGTCCCCGGTTGGTGAGAATGCTGCTCTGGTACTTGTTTCAGTTACTCACTCTGGTCCCTGGTAATAAGGTGGATAGTCCCATACTGGCGACAGCTTCCCTCTACCTCAGACCATGACCAGGGGCGGATCCAGAGCCTAGTCTCGGGAGGGGCACTGCCAGAAAATACTTTTTTTGGGGGTAAATTTAATGGGGAAATGGCTGGTGTTAGCGCTTCAATCATCACAGCACCATGGTTGTTATGGTGTCAGGATGATTGAAGCACATTATTACTATTATTACATGGTTATAAAAAATGAAATGGTTCAACTCACCATAGAATCAGTGGGAGCCCCGAGCGTGTCACTTGCCACTGTCACCTGCCACACGTTGCGGATTGTCACTTGCCACGTCACCTGTCACTAGATGCGGATTGTCACTTGTCACGTCCCATGCCACACGTTGCGGATTGTCACTTGCCACGTCCCATGCCACACGTTGCGGATTGTCACTGGCCACGTCCCATGCCACATGTTGCATATTTTCACTTGCCACGTCCCATGCCATACGTTGCAGGTTGTCACTTGCCACGTCCCATGCCACATGTTCACCAACGGAGTCGGAGCCGCCCGTGCTCTCAGCTGTGGAGCCGCCCGCCGGCTCTCGACTCTCACCCACAGCGATGCCTGCCCTGCCCACCCACTCACCCACAATCTCGGAGGGGGCAATTGCCCTGTTGCCCCCCCCCTGGATCCGCCTCTGACCATGACAGGTTCTCCAGCCAGCAGAACCGTCACTCCTGGTTGGACTGCAAGCCGCAATCCCAACCCTGCGCTGCTCTCTTGCTTCTGGATAGGCCCTCAGACAGCCGAGCAGCCAGATGTGCCCAGGATAGGCCCAACTCCGGCCTAGCAGCCCAGGGCGATATGACACACGTCCACACAGACAGCCACCCAGGTGGCACAGAACATCGATCACCTGACCTCACCCGAATATATAGGTTCTCCCAGCAGGCCAAGGGATTCAAGAAAACCCCTGCCCATTGGCTGAGATACCCTATATACCCATAACCTGACCTTGGGTTGCACTTCTCATATCTAGTACCACCAAGTACCCGGCCACCTGGTGGTAGAAGAGAAAAGTGCAACAAGGCCAAACTTAGGGAGAAATCAATGGATCTCTATCAATTAACCAGGATAACTACCCCTGTCAAGTAAATTTGTGAGGAGCAACCCTGCCTAAACTCCAGGGTTCTACATCAGCATGTTGCAGCCTTTGCTCCCATCATTCAGCTGTGAAAGGAAGCGGAGTGTTCCCTACAGTGATGAATAGTGATCACATTGTACAGCTGTGGTGATGATCCTGTACAGAGGCTATCTACTCTGATATTACTGTATGTCACCATACTAGTGCAGCCAGCCAGTATCCCTGATCACCATAACACCAATCACAGTATCACCAGACCAGTGCAACCAGTCGCAGTGTCCCTGATCACCACCACACAAATCCCAGTGTCACCAGACCAGTGCAGCCAGTCAATGTTCCCTGATCACCACCACACCAATCCCAGTGTCACCAGTCACAGTGTCCCTGATCACCACCACACCAATCCCAGTGTCAGCAGACCAGTGCAGCCAGTCACAGTGTCCCTGATCACCACCACACCAATTTCAGTGTCACCAGTCACAGTGTCCCCGATCACCACCACACCAATCCCAGTGTCACCAGTCACAGTGTCCCCGATCACCATAACACCAATCCCAGTGTCAGAAGACCAGTGCACCCAGTCACAGTGTGCCTGATCACCACCACACCAATCCCAGTGTCACCAGACCAGTGCACCCAGACACAGTGTCCCTGATCACCACCACACCAATCCCAGTGTCCCCAGACCAGTGCAGCCAGTTACTTTGTCCCTGATCACAACCACACCAATCCCAGTGTAAAAAAAAACAGTTCAGCCAGTCACAGTGTTCCTGATCACCACCACACCAATCCCAGTGTAACCAGACTAGTGCAACCAGTCACAGTGTCCCTGATCACCACCACACCAATTCCAGTGTCACCAGACTAGTGCACCCGGTCACAGTGTCCCTGATCACCACCACACCAATCCCAGTGTCACCAGGCCAGTGCAGCCAGTCATGGTGTTCCTGATCACCACCACACCAATCCCAGTGTCACCAGTCACAGTGTCCCTGATCACCATAACACCAATCCTAGTATCACCAGACCAGTGCACCCAGTCACATTGTGCCTGATCACCAACACACCAATCCCAGTGTCACCAGACCAGTGCACCCAGACACAGTGTCCCTGATCACCACCACACCAATCCCAGTGTCACCAGACCAATGCAGCCAGTTACTGTGTCCCTGATCACAACCACACCAATCCCAGTGTCAAAAAAACAGTTCAGCCAGTCACAGTGTTCCTGATCACCACCACACCAATCCCAATGTAACCAGACTAGTGCAACCAGTCACAGTGTCCCTGATCACCACCACACCAATTCCAGTGTCACCAGACCAGTGCACCCGGTCACAGTGTCCCTGATCACCACCACACCAATCTCAGTGCCACCAGACCAGTTCAGCCAGTCACAGGATCCCTGATCACCACCACACCAATCACAGTGTCATCAGACCAATGCACCCAGTCACAGTGTCCCTGATCACCGCCACACCAATCCCAGTATCACCAGACCAATTCAGCCAGTCACAGTGTCCCTGATCACCAGCACACCAAACCCAGTGTCACCAGACCAGTGCACCCAGTCACAGTGTCCCTGATCACGACCACACCAATCCCAGTGTCACCAGACCAATGCAGCCAGTCACAATGTCCCTGATCACCACCACACCAATCCCAGTGTCACCAGACCAGTACAGCCAGTCACAGTGTCCCTGATCACCGCCACACCAATCCCAGGGTCACCAGACCAGTACAGCCAGTCACAGTGTCCCTGATCACCGCCACACCAATCCCAGTGTCACTAGACCAGTGCAGCCAGTCACAGTGTCCCTGATCACCGCCACACCAATCCCAGTGTCAGTAGACCAGTGCAGCCAGTTACAGTGTCCCTGATCAACGCCACACCAATCCCAGTGTCACCAGACCAGTGCAGCCAGTCACAGTGTCCTTGATCACCCCCACACCAATCCCAGTGTCACCAGACCAGTGCAGCCAGTCACAGTGTCCCTGATCACCACCACACCAATCCCAGTGTCACCAGACCAGTTCAGCCAGTCACAGTGTCCCTGATCACTACCACACCAATCCCAGTGTCCCCAGACCAATGCAGCCAGTCACAGTGTCCCTGATCACCACCACACCACTCCCAGTGTCACCAGACCAGTGCAGCCAGTCACAATGTCCCTGATCACCACCACACCAATCCCAGGGTCACCAGACCAGTGCAGCCAGTCACAGTGTCCCTGATCACCGCCACACCAATCCCAGTGTCAGTAGACCAGTGCAGCCAGTTACAGTGTCCCTGATCACCGCCACACCAATCCCAGTGTCACCAGACCAGTGCAGCCAGTCACAGTGTCCTTGATCACCCCCACACCAATCCCAGTGTCACCAGACCAGTGCAGCTAGTCACAGTGTCCCTGATCACCACCACACCAATCCCAATGTCACCAGACCAATGCAGCCAGTCACAGTGTCCCTGATCACCACCACACCAATCCCAGTGTCACCAGACCAATGCAGCCAGTCACAGTGTCCCTGATCACCACCACACCACTCCCAGTGTCACCAGACCAGTGCAGCCAGTCACAATGTCCCTGATCACCGCCACACCAATCCCAGGGTCACCAGACCAGTGCAGCCAGTCACAGTGTCCCTGATCACCGCCACACCAATCCCAGTGTCAGTAGACCAGTGCAGCCAGTTACAGTGTCCCTGATCACCGCCACACCAATCCCAGTGTCACCAGACCAGTGTAGCCAGTCACAGTGTCCTTGATCACCCCCACACCAATCCCAGTGTCACCAGACCAGTGCAGCTAGTCACAGTGTCCCTGATCACCACCACACCAATCCCAATGTCACCAGACCAATGCAGCCAGTCACAGTGTCCCTGATCACCACCACACCAATCCCAGTGTCACCAGACCAATGCAGCCAGTCACAGTGTCCCTGATCACCACCACACCACTCCCAGTGTCACCAGACCAGTGCAGCCAGTCACAATGTCCCTGATCACCACCACACCAATCCCAGGGTCACCAGACCAGTACAGCCAGTCACAGTGTCCCTGATCACCGCCACACCAATCCCAGTGTCACTAGATCAGTGCAGCCAGTCACAGTGTCCCTGATCACCACCACACCAATCCCAGTGTCACCAGACCAGTTCAGCCAGTCACAGTGTCCCTGATCACTACCACACCAATCCCAGTGTCCCCAGACCAATGCAGCCAGTCACAGTGTCCCTGATCACCACCACACCACTCCCAGTGTCACCAGACCAGTGCAGCCAGTCACAATGTCCCTGATCACCACCACACCAATCCCAGGGTCACCAGACCAGTGCAGCCAGTCACAGTGTCCCTGATCACCGCCACACCAATCCCAGTGTCAGTAGACCAGTGCAGCCAGTTACAGTGTCCCTGATCACCGCCACACCAATCCCAGTGTCATCAGACCAGTGCAGCCAGTCACAGTGTCCTTGATCACCCCCACACCAATCCCAGTGTCACCAGACCAGTGCAGCTAGTCACAGTGTCCCTGATCACCACCACACCAATCCCAATGTCACCAGACCAATGCAGCCAGTCACAGTGTCCCTGATCACTACCACACCAATCCCAGTGTCACCAGACCAATGCAGCCAGTCACAGTGTCCCTGATCACCACCACACCACTCCCAGTGTCACCAGACCAGTGCAGCCAGTCACAATGTCCCTGATCACCACCACACCAATCCCAGGGTCACCAGACCAGTACAGCCAGTCACAGTGTCCCTGATCACCGCCACACCAATCCCAGGGTCACCAGACCAGTACAGCCAGTCACAGTGTCCCTGATCACCACCACACCAATCCCAGTGTCACTAGACCAGTGCAGCCAGTCACAGTGTCCCTGATCACCGCCACACCAATCCCAGTGTCAGTAGACCAGTGCAGCCAGTTACAGTGTCCCTGATCACCGCCACACCAATCCCAGTGTCACCAGA
This sequence comes from Aquarana catesbeiana, assembly GCF_042186555.1. Lineage (NCBI taxonomy): Eukaryota > Metazoa > Chordata > Amphibia > Anura > Ranidae > Aquarana > Aquarana catesbeiana. Next base: position 221,334,576 of record NC_133330.1, on the reverse strand, counting down.
CCAGTGCAGCCAGTCACAGTGTCCTTGATCACCCCCACACCAATCCCAGTGTCACCAGACCAGTGCAGCTAGTCACAGTGTCACTGATCACCACCACACCAATCCCAATGTCACCAGACCAATGCAGCCAGTCACAGTGTCCCTGATCACCACCACACCAATCCCAGTGTCACCAGACCAATGCAGCCAGTCACAGTGTCCCTGATCACCACCACACCACTCCCAGTGTCACCAGACCAGTGCAGCCAGTCACAATGTCCCTGATCACCACCACACCAATCCCAGGGTCACCAGACCAGTACAGCCAGTCACAGTGTCCCTGATCACCACCACACCACTCCCAGTGTTACCAGACCAGTGCAACCATTCACAGTGTCCCTGATCACCACCACATCAATCCCAGTGTCACCAGACCAGTACAACCAGTCACAGTGTCCCTGATCACCTCCACACCAATCCCAGTGTCACCAGACCAGTGAAGCCAGTCAATGTTACCTGATCACCACCACACCAATCCCAGTGTCAGTGCCATCTTAAGAGCATTATAGGCCCCCCGGGCAATACAATGCACTGGGGCCCTGTCTACACAATCACGCACGAGAATAAAAATGTAAATTATCAATAAGGCTATATTTATTGGTACTTCCAACAAAATCAGTGTTTAAACATTAACACAATGTTTGAACAATATAACACAAGCTTGAAAAGCAAGAAATTGTAAAACAAGAAATTACAGATTGAAATGGGACAGTACAAAAAGCACTAATTACTTCCTCGAACTAGTGGCAACTCTAAGATTGATATATAAGTGGGACACATAAGATATTACAGTCAAAACTTGGGGGGCCCGGGCACTAATAACTTTCACCACTAAATCATACAACTAAAAAAAACTAAATAAATATATATAAATGTACACACTCACACTCTGGTGCTGCTGGTACTGCCTGGTGGGTATTAATGCTGGTGTGGGTACTGCTGGGGCTGGTGGGTATTACTGCTGGCGTGTGTACTCCTGCCTGGCTCCTCTGAGACTCGGAAGTGTGACAGGAAGCTGCAGCATGCGGCTGCAGTAGAGGGCAGAGCCGATGCTTCCTTTATCTGTCACAGGCAGAGTGCATTTCATATCACTCTGCCTGTGAAGAGCCGGAACTACACAGAAAGAAAGCATCGGCTCCGTTCTTCACAGTGACAGCTGACTCACACTGCACACTGTACAATGCTGCAGCCAACTTTGTTGATGATCCGTGATGATCCATACCTCCCAACTTTTGAACTTCAGAATGAGGGACACTTATGGGAGGAAGCGACCGGCGGCATGCTACGTGCACTGTGGCAAAAAGAAAGATTCTCACTGATGCATACAAAAACCCCAGCAAAGTCATTTAAAAAAATAAGAATAAAAAGCTTCCATTACAAATGATTTTGAATAAACTATGGAAGTGTGCGTTACACAAAGTGTGGAAGAATTCAGGAGTGCGTTATGTACAGAGTGCAGGGCTCAGGAGAGTGCTAGATACAGAGTGCAGGGCTCTGGAGTGTGTTATGCACAGGGTGCAGGGTTCTGAAGTTACATATAGCGTGCAGGGTTCAGTGTGTGTTATGTACAGAGTGCAGGAGAGTGTTAGGCACAGTGCACGGTTCTGAAGTGCGTTATGTACAGAGTGAAAGGGTTCAAGAGTGCTAGGTACAGAGTGCAGTCATCCATCCACATCTCACTATTGCCGTTCTCTTCAACTATAACCTCTGAACCCCCCTCCCTACACACACACACACACACACATAACACACACCACACCACACACACACTACACATATAACACACACACACATACATAACACACAAAAATTGTCAGCAAATGATATTTCATTGTCGACTTCTTGTTTAGAATAAAAAAAGATTCTGCTGTGTATTTTGGGGGTCTTTGGAAGGGTCTGTGGTCTGTGTGGGGGCTTATCTGAATTTGGAAGCTCCTTCAATAATAAGTGAGCTCCCAGATACCCCCCCCCCGTGTACCCCTGTCACCTAGCAATAAAGACACCCCAAAAAATAAAAATCCCAAAGAAATGTCCCTCCTTGGAAATCCATCATCAATCACAATGCCTCCCATCGATTTGCCGAGAACACCCCCCCCCCCATGACCCGGCGCACCACCAATCCTGAAACCACCCATAGCCAAGTGACAGCTCCTCCACCTCTCATCATCTATATAAGGTTAGGGGTGGGGATAGTGTTGACACCTTTGCTCCCCCCATCCTTATTTGCTTATATTCCTGCCCATGTAAGCGAATGGACTGGTAATATCAGTAGATGGTAAGGACGCAGCGGGTTCCGTTTCCTTAGCAACCATTGACAGCCAACAGCTGTCACGTTTGTCTGTGCCGAATGCCCTGAATTCATATTCAATTGAATTAGAGTGGAGACTGCGAGCCAGGCCTTCTCATCCAACATCAGCGCCTGACCTCACAAATGCACTTCTGGAAGATTGGTCAAACATTCCCATAGACACACTCCTAAACCTTGTGTACAGCCTTCCCAGAAGAGTTGAAGCTGTTAAAGCTGCAAAGGGCGGACCAACTCAGTATTGAACCCTACGGACTAAGACTGGGATGTCATTAAAGTTCATGTGCGTGTAAAGGCGGGTGTTCCAATACTTTTGGTAATATAGTGAATAAAATGAATAGTCTGGGTTCTGATTTCTCTGGTGTGTGTGGATGGATTGGATCACCAGTGCCTGTATGGTCGGTTGGTACATCGTGTCAGACTGCATTGTGTGGTTATGCTCTCATCTCCTCTGAGAAGGCAGTGATTGGCTGATAGAGAAGGAGATGGTCAATCGGATTGTGTGCAGATTAGTGTCAGTGTGTGGAAGTTATCATATCCCCCATCTGTAGGTCAGCGTAGCCCCAGGAAGACCCTGCAGCAGAGCCGCCCTATAGACAGAGATACCAGGGACAAGATTGTGGTAGGTGCTGCTTGTGAGGTAGGTGCTCCTTCTACAATTTGTTACTGAGGGTTTTATGACATGATCCCTCCATTCTGAATTGTCTCCCTCCATTATGCTGCTCAGACTGTTGGCACTTTATTAATTCTGTATAATAAAATTAACCATGTATATTGAAGTAGTGGCCATCTATGTAATAAAGGCTTCAATGGTTTCCTATCAACTTCGTCATAAATGTGGTTATATTATTTTGGGACTGTATTGGGACTATTTTTGTAATGCAATTAGGACTGTGTTTTTTTTATATCCGCTTTGCTTACTGATATGGAAAATTATAGAAATAAAAGAGACACATATTGCTATCCCAGTTCCACTGAGGTTCTATTTGAGGTCCAGATTAATTATTATATCTTTTTCTTCAGTTGTAGTAATTACTGGAAAGTGAGATTAGATACAGATTAGTTCTCTGCTTTTTAAAGATTTAGGTCAATGAAAGATTCCTTTCAAGGGGGCTGAGTCCTCATTAAATCAACTTTCCCAGACAACTAAATTTACTCAACATAAAGCAGACCTTTCAGTAACTTTCCAAGCTCGTATTAATAAATTCCTGACACATCATAATATACAGCAATATATTAGCCAAATGTCCCTGACCACTCACCCCACCCAGCATTCATTTAAAAAAAAATAAACGTATGCATACCTTTCTCCCTCCTTTACACATAGCTTCCAACTGTCCCTGATTTCGAGGGACTGTGCCTCATTTGGAACAAAGTCCCTCTGTCCCTCTTTCCTGCTCATTTGTCCCTCATTTTGGTCTGATCTATATAGTTGTATATAAAATGCACAATTTATCTATCAAAAAGTGTTTTCCAGTGCTAAACCTTTCATCCAATTTCTAAATGGCTGCATTTGTAAAATCCAAAAGCCAATATAAAGGAATAGTAGTGGTAAAAACAACACTTATGGGTTTAACCAAGTATTTTTTTTTTTTTATACAATTCTCCTTTAAGGTGGGCGTGGCAGGGGGTGTGCCCCATATCTACATACTTTTGCTAATAGGTGTCCCTCATTCCCATCTCAGAAAGTTGAGAGGTATGCCTTTACACCCGTTTGTTTTCAAGAGTCTTCTAACTTATTATTTGGCATCACAAGCCCTTTCTGCACTCAACATGTGTAATCTCTATTTATTGCAGTAGGACTGTGATCCTAGGCCAGAATGATGACACATCCCAAGAGATTTGACAGCCAGGAGTCACAGAAAGTGGGTTGAATTACGCTGGCTGTCATTGAGCCAAGAAGAACAGGGCCATCTAGTGGAGGTGATACATTTTTGCAGGACTGGATTGTAAGTGAATATTGCAGCAAAGGCTGGACTTTGTTTTTTGTTTTTTTAACTGAAAGTCAGCTTTAAAAATGTACTTTTCGACTATGTCTTTTGTGTGCTGTGGGCAGGAGGCAGCCTGTTCTGTCTTCCTTCCCCCAATTATTTCTCATATATATTACATTAACATGGAGCTAAAATTTGGGAGACCGCGATGGATCTTCACACTGACAGTGTGAGAGGCTGGATGGGGTCTGAGTAATTCAAGTGTGATAGATTTTTACATTGGCTGGTCACAGAATGTGTAGTAAGAGCAAGAGGCTAATTTTGTGAAGCTCTGATTTTTATACTGTCAGATCACAGGAGACTGAACTATGTGAGAATAATAGATTTTTACACTAGCTGGTTGCAGAGGGGCAGGAGCAGGGAGTGCTGAGCTGTGTGCACAGCCAAGAATACAAGCTACTGCTCAGACATCAGGATTTTCACCATTGTTATCTCCGGCATCTGGAGTCCAGGAAATAGATAATGATCCTAGATAATAACTGAAAAAATATGGCACCAGTCTTGTGAGAAAAAAAGAATAATGAAAGCATAGTTAGGGAGAGATGTATGATCTCACTGAGGGGTAATAAATACCGAAAAGTGTAATAAGTATGCAATAAGCATACATAAAAATGTAAAGGTTTTACCCCAATGAAATCCACTGGTAAACAATTTTTGTTCAGAAAGCTCCATTTTAAATAAGGAATACAAAATTTAATGTTCAGTATACAAAAAGGTTGTCCGTTTATAACTTTTTAGCTAAAAGCAAGCATACTAACATTTCAACTGTAATAAACTCTAATCTATTTTTCTTCCACCAGATGGCAGCATGTTTCCAGTTTTAAAGAACTATGAATAGGAAATTATAACTACTATGTTTTGGTAGTTACAAGACAAAAAATATGTAATCTGCCATTGATAATGTGTTATTCTAAAAATGTTAGTTGCCCAGCTGTCATACTTAAAAGCCCATCTCCAGACAAGTCTTTTTTTATTCGAACTCCCATATCCCTCTTGAGAACTCCTTTGTGTGTGTTTTTTTTTTCACTGGCAGTTAGCACTTTTAATTAGTTGATTTTCAGATTTTCAGCTTCCAGCATCACAGGGCACGGAAGTCTAGAGAACCAGTGAGGATGGGACGGGAGGACCGCTCACCCAGCGCACAGCTACAGCTCACAGGACAGGAAAGCCCAGGGCTGCTGAAAAAGAATATATATATTTTTTTACTTTATTTTTTTACATTTTTTTAATGATGTTTTTACAATTGCTTACTGTGTCCAAGGAAAGGAAGAGGCTGGTAAATTACATATTTGGCTCCATCTTAATAGCATTATGGGCCCCTGGACAAAGTAATGCACTGGGGCCCCCACAAGCCTGCACTACCGCTCACCAAACGCAACACATTTAAATAAAAGGGTCTGCACTGTAAGTTCACCACAACCGCAGGGCAGTGTATAGAGGTCAGTAATACGTAGGGTGGTGTGTAGAGGTCAGTAATAGGCAGGGTGGTGTGTAGATGTCAGTAATAGGTAGGGTGGTGTGTAGAGGTCAGTAATAGGTAGGGCGGTGTGTAGAGGTCAGTAATAGGTAGGGCGGTGTGTAGAGGTCAGTAATTGGTAGGGCGATGTGTGGAGGTCAGTAATAGGTAGGGCGGTGTGTAAAGGTCAGCAATAGGTAGGGCGGTGTGTAGAGGTCAGTAATAGGTAGGGCGGTGTGTAGAGGTCAGTAATAGGTAATGTGGTGTGTAGAGGTCAGTAATAGGTAGAGCAGTGTGTAGAGGTCAGTGATAGGTAGGGTGGTGTGTAGAGGTCAGTAATAGGTAGGGTGGTGTGTAGAGGTCAGTAATAGGTAAGGCAGTGTATAGAGGTCAGTAATAGGCATTTGACATAGTTCCACATAAACGTTTACTGTACAAAATAAGGTCCGTTGGCTTGGACCATAGGGTGAGTACATGGATTGAAAACTGGCTACAAGGGCGAATTCAGAGGGTGGTGATAAATGGGGAATACTCGGAATGGTCAGGGGTTGGTAGTGGGGTCCCACAGGGTTCTGTGGTGGGACCAATCCTATTTAATTTGTTCATAAACGACCTGGAGGATGGGGTAAACTGTTCAATCTCTGTATTTGCGGACGATAATAAGCTAAGCAAGGCAATAAGTTCTCCACAGGATGTGGAAACCTTGCAAGAAGATCTGAACAAATGAATGGGGTGAGCAACTACATGGCAAATGAGGTTTAATATAGAAAAATTTAAAATAATGCATTTGGGTGGCAAAAATATGAATGCAATCTATACACTAGGGCAGTGTTTATCAACTCTAGTCCTCAAGGCGCCCCAACAGGTCATGTTTTCAGGATTTCCCTCGAATGAAATGGCTGTGGTAATTATTAAGGCAGTGAAACGGATCAAATCACCTGTGCAAAATAATGGAGAGCCTGAAAACATGACTTGTTGGTGCGCTCTGAGGACTGGAGTTGAGAAACACTGCACTAGGGGGAGAACCTCTGGGGGAGAATCTAGGATGGAAAAGAACCTGGGGGTCCTAGTAGATGATAGGCTCAGCAATGGCATGCAATGCCAAGCTGCTGCTAACATAGCAAACAGAATATTGGCATGCATTAAAAAAGGGATTAACTCCAGTGATAAAGCGATAATTCTCCCGCTCTACAAGACTCTGGTCCGGCCACACCTGGAGTATTCTGTCCAGTTCTGGGCACCAGAGTACAAAGAAGGGCAACAAAGCTAATAAAGGGTCTGCAGGATATTAGTTATGAAGAAAGGTTGTGAGCACTGAACTTATTCTCTCTGGAGAAGAGACGCTTGAGAGGGGATATGATTTCAATTTACAAATACTGTACTGGTGACCCCACAATAGGGATAAAACTTTTTGCGGAAGGGAGTTTAACAAGACATGTGGCCACTCATTAAAATTAGAAAAAAAAGAGGTTTAACCATAAACTACGTAGAGGGTTCTTTACTGTAAGAGCGGCAAGGATGTGGAATTCCCTTTCACAGGCGGTGGTTTCAGCGAGGAGCATCGATAGTTTCAAAAATCTATTAGATAAGCACCCGAACAACCACAACATACAGGGATATACAATGTAATACTGACATATAATCACACACATAGGTTGGACTTGATGAACTTGTGTCTTTGTTCAACCTCACCTACTATGTAACTATGAGTACAAGTATTAGAACTCTTTCACACGGGCGGCTGTTCTGCTGCTGTTAAAAGCATGTTTTGTTATTTTGAAATTCCAGGACTCCAGGCACAGCGATCACTTGCAGTTGTATATTACGATTAGCTGCATTTACTTGCGTTTACATGCGGCTGCATTTAGCTGCGTTTAGCTGCGTTGGAACATTCTTGCCATTTCTGATGTGCTTCCTTTTGTTTTTCTTTCCTTGTTGCCGTTGCTTTCTGCAGGTGAAATAGTACACTGTGATTACCTGCATAAGAGAGTAACTAGCTCTCCTAGGTTCACAACAAAGGGCCGTGCCACATCCAAAAAATTGATTCAAAAGAAGAAAGGGGTTCCCCTAAGCGGATTTTTCCGACACTTGCACATCAGAATATATATAGTGGAAAGGTACAAACTCATATAAAGAGTAAAAACAGTATTTTATTTAAAGATTCTCATGTATTAAAAACATTCAAAGTATTACAAGCAACGAATACATTGTATATTGTACACAATTCAGAAGAGTTTTTTGGAAAGAGGGAGTGTGTTCCTTGTAGGATGGCACTCTATTCAAGTCCAATGCGTTTCGGAATACCTTATATGTCAGTCCTTCATCAGGGGCATAGTTGAAAAGAGGAACTCATCTAAATTAATTGAAAAGCATAAACGATAAATTACCTTACAGGTCTATATGTGAATATACCATTAGTAGGTTAAATGATCAATTGATCGCCTACCTTTTGTGTTATCGTTGCTTTCTTTAGAATAACAGATAAAAACCAAGAGGGAGAAGCAAAGGTTGCTTGGGAATAGAGTGGCAGTTGGGTATAATTTGTGTATGCGAAATGCTGTACTCTAGATACTCTACCACTATATAGTATTTCCCCAACTGGGGGTATCTGGCATTTCACCTACCCTGCCCGTCCCGGATGCGTACTGGCCGAGGCGGTGTACTGGAGCGAAGGAGGACAGTCCTATAAATGGAATAAAAATCATTTGTGTATGTGAGACTTCTCTTAGGTATTAATCAAATTTACATAGATAATTAATGAATAGAGCCTATAATGTGCATGACTGATTATATTAATAAATTCTATTCTAGAATCTACTTATTTATTTTTAAATTTATTTGATATTCCATTGTAAATAGACATGCATTGGGTAAGTTATTACAGAATTATATACAGCAAGTGTTGCAGCCTCCATGGTGTGGGTGAGTGTGAAAATATTTTTAATATTTTTGACATAATGAAAGTAGCAATATAATGCTGTCATGTGTTGGACTTCCACACCAAAATATATGTAGTGTTATGTAGTAGTAGGAGGTGCAGGTAAATAGTCCTAGATATATTATCAAATTAACTTTGATATTGTGTTCATGATATAAAGCTATGTTAGATTTGCAGACCTGGATATTATTGGGAGCAGCAAAAGTATAGCAGAAAACACAGGCATGCTTTCATGGGTAATAATGAGTGTGGGAAACATTGCAGTTTCAGTTTTTTTAGAATTTAAAATAAACAAAAGAAATAAGTAAATAAGTAAGTTTCAGAAACATTGAAGTTTGGGTTTTAAGAGGAATAAGAGTGAATTACACAGGTAGATCTGTACCTTCAAATAAAGAGTAGTTGTGTTTGTCCGGCCACGCATCCCAGCATCCGGCGGGTATGATGCCTGAGCTGGGAATGAGTGAAGCTGGTGTATATGTAGGATGGGCTTCAATCAGCCGGCGCAATCATAAGAACCAATCAAACATACTTGAATTTGCAATGTTCTTGAATTATATGCGATATTTTTGCTGTCTCTTGTTTACTCTATATACAACCTCTATTTCAAACAAAATAGAGGGTGCATCTGACTTTGGCGGTTGCCCGGCACGGAAAGCCGCCCAGAGTTTCTTTCTGGGCGGCGCCATAGGAGGTTACCAGGACGACACTACATCTACGCCCCTCACCTCCATATTGCCACTCCGGCGGACATGCGTAGTCCGCCGGTGAGGCATTCCGTGCCGGTGGGATGGGTGTGCGTGACCCGTCCCAACGTAACTGCGCTCGCGCATGCGCGGTAGGGACGGCGCCGCGCATCCCCGTCTCGGGGAGCGATACCGGGACTCTCCAGCTGATGGGCTTCGTAATTCAGCTGTGCGCAATGATTGCGCCGGCTGATTGAAGCCCATCCTACATATACACCGGCTTCACTCATTCCCAGCTCAGGCGTCATACCCGCCGGATGCTGGGATGCGTGGCCGGACAAACACAACTACTCTTTATTTGAAGGTACAGATCTACCTGTGTAATTCAATCTTATTCCTATTGAAACCCAAACTTCAATGTTTCTGAAACTTACTTATTTACTTATTTCTTTTGTTTATTTTAAATTCTAAAAAAACTGAAACTGCAATGTTTCCCACACTCATTATTACCCATGAAAGCATGCCTGTGTTTTCTGCTATACTTTGGCTGCTCCCAATAATATCCAGGTCTGCAAATCTAACATAGCTTTATATCATGAACACAATATCAAAGTTAATTTGATAATATATCTAGGACTATTTACCTGCACCTCCTACTACTACATAACACTACATATATTTTGGTGTGGAAGTCCAACACATGACAGCATTATATTGCTACTTTCATTATGTCAAAAATATTAAAAATATTTTCATACTCACCCACACCATGGAGGCTGCAACACTTGCTTTATATAATTCTGTAATAACTTACCCAATGCATGTCTATTTACAATGGAATATCAAATACATTTAAAAATAAATAAGTAGATTCTAGAATAGAATTTATTAATATAATCAGTCATGCACATTATAGGCTCTATTCATTAATTATCTATGTAAATTTGATTAATACCTAATAGAAGTCTCACATACACAAATGATTTTTATTCCATTTATAGGACTGTCCTCCTTCGCTCCAGTACACCGCCTCGGCCAGTACGCATCCGGGACGGGCAGGGTAGGTGAAATGCCAGATACCCCCAGTTGGGGAAATACTATATAGTGGTAGAGTATCTAGAGTACAGCATTTCGCATACACAAATTATACCCAACTGCCACTCTATTCCCAAGCAACCTTTGCTTCTCCCTCTTGGTTTTTATCTGTTATTCTAAAGAAAGCAACGATAACACAAAAGGTAGGCGATCAATTAATCATTTAACCTACTAATGGTATATTCACATATAGACCTGTAAGGTAATTTATCGTTTATGCTTTTCAATTAATTTAGATGAGTTCCTCTTTTCAACTATGCCCCTGATGAAGGACTGACATATAAGGTATTCCGAAACGCGTTGGACTTGAATAGAGTCCCATCCTACAAGGAACACACTCCCTCTTTCCAAAAAACTCTTCTGAATTGTGTACAATATACAATGTATTCGTTGCTTGTAATACTTTGAATGTTTTTAATACATGAGGATCTTTACATAAAATACTGTTTTTACTCTTTATATGAGTTTGTACCTTTCCACTATATATATTCTGATGTGCAAGTGCCGGAAAAATCCGCTTAGGGGAACCCCTTTCTTCTTTTGAACTGTGATTACCTGCAGTTGTGTGCAGATAGCTGCAATAAATCGGTCCTGGACGCAGTCAAATTGATTTTTTCTATCCGCACCAAACCCCATGTAATGAAACCGTTGCTAAATGCAGTGTGTGAATGGGGCCATAGGAAAGCATTGTGTGAGTTTAGGTGCGGTAGATAACTTGATCTATCCGCTGCTAAAAGCTGAATTCTATCCGCCCGTGGGAAAGGGGCCTTAAAAAGATTTTTTTTTTGAAGATTTTGCACAAGGCCAGTGGTCTTACTTTTTGTTTTATTGAGTCATTAGAAGATTTCCCAGTCAGAAGAGAGCTACAAGGCTGATGACATTACCAGCAAGAAGCTCACTTTAATGCCGGTCCAACAGCTCAATATTCCTACCTTTGCCCATCACTCCGTTTGCCCATAGGAGCAAGAGGAAAGCCCTTTGAAATGAAAGCTTCAAGACACAACATGGAGCTTACATTGATCTGAGAACTATCTCCTTACCCCATGTGCCCAGTGTTAATTTTGACATCAAATTTTGATTTTGTTTTAGTCATAGTATTTTTACTAAAGTCGACTAAAATCAAATGGGTTTAATAAATTGTAATGCATTATTTAAGCATTTCTCTAGCCAAACTCCTTATATACTCCTGGAGTAAATATCTAATAACATGTTATTATTTATGGTATTATGGTTTGAACATGCACTACAAACACAGATTTAGCCATTGTGATATATAATGTCTTTATAAAAAAAAAAAAAAAAAAAAAAAAAACAAGTTTCATAAACAAACAAAAATATTGCTTTTTGACAAACAGAAGTACAACTTTAAAATATATATACCTGAATATATTACCAATGTTAAATATTTTTTTAAAAAAATAGGAAAAAAACTTTGTCTTCATTTATTACTTCAGCAGCGTAGTAGATGCCCCTTACTTTATATTGATGGTATAGGGCAGTGTTCATTTTGAATTCAAATTTCGATTTTGTTTCTTTTGACTAAAATGCCATTTTAGTTTGTTAGTCATCTGAATTGTTTTAGTTTTTAGTCGTATTTTAGTCGACTAAAATCTCCAGTACCCTAATATTTTCGGCAATGAAATCAACACTGAAGTGCTGGGTGCCTGGCTGTCGCACAGTAGAAAGGAGTAGAAGTAGTAAAGTAGTAAAAGCTTCTACACCCAGATGTACTGGCAATGTCACTTGGACAAAGCACAGGTTCATGTTAACTTTGAAAATCTTTTTAATTGCCCATTTACACATTTCAATTGTGGTGTGTTATATCAGAAAACACATTGCTGGAAGGCTTTTTTTTCGTTCTGGTGCATTGGTAGCTCATTCTTTTGAATGAATGCAACATGTATTAAAGTGGTTCTAAAGCCTTATAGTGATTGTAAAGTCTTGTTTTTTTTTCCTAACAAAACTACAAACATGTTATACTACCCTGCAGTGGATTTGCACAGAGCAGGCCAGATCCTCCTCTTCTAAGGTCCCTCTTCTGTGATCCTGGCCCTTCCCTCCTGTTCAGTGCCCCCCACAGCAAGCAGCTTGCTATGGGGACACACAAGCCGAGTCACAGCTCCCTGTTTCCATTCAGACACGGAGCCCCGACCTGACCCCTCTCTCCCCTGATTGGCTTGCTGACTTTGATTGACAGCAGCGGGAAGACAATGGCGCCACTGTTGTGTCTCAGCCAATCAGGTAGGAGAATCTCGGACAACTGATACACTCATGGACATCGCTGGACAGAGAGGGACCTCAGGTAGGTGTTAGGGGGGATGAGGGGGGCTGCTGCACACAGAAGGCTTTTTTATCTAAATGCAGAGAATGCATTAAGATAAAAAACTTTCTGCCTTTACAACCCCTTTAAGTTTTTTTACCTTAATGCATTCCATGCATTACGGTGAAAACCTTTCTGTGCTGAAAAACTCCCCCCAGCCCCCCCCCCCCCCCCTTTTCTTAACTAAGCCCGATCAAATCCAGCAATGTGCACGAGAGCAGTGTCTCTCACCGATGCCTCCCTCCTCACTGGGCAGATTGATAACAGCAGGAGCCATTGGCTGCCGCTGCTGTCAATCAAAGTCTGTGCAGAGCGAGCGGGGCCGAGCTACCAGCTCTGTGTCAAAAGACAAAGGCAAGGCGGCTCAGGAGGGAGCATTTACCAAAGAGGAAGAGCCTGGCACGCTGGTGGAGGACCCCAGAAGAAGATAATTGGGGCAGGTAGGTATGACATGTTTGTTATTTAAATTTTTAAAAAATTTCGCTTTAATGTGCAACATATCACATCTTAACACAACACACCATGGCAAAGTATGAATGGGATTTTGTTCTATATGATAAGCTTATGGACTGTGTCATATTTCATATGTACCTGTATTTTCTACCTGAAAATTACCCTTGGACACCTGTCAACAAAGCAGTTATGTTTTGGACAAATCATGCAATCGTATACAAAAAAAAATAATTCAAACACCTTATATTTGTATTTGTACTGACCATTCTTTAGAGATAAGATGTATAGTAAATACGCTGGTTACTCATGGGGCTTTACGCATAATAACAAGGTACATTTTAATTATTCAGTTACCAGACACTGCTGCTTCCTGGGAAGGTTTAGACTACAGAAATATTGATTTTATTGTGTGAGGAGCAACAGAATGCTTTACATATTCTTCCATTGCAGATGTTTTGTTGTCCTGTAAAAACAATTATATTTTTACGTCACTGGTGTGTCTTACCCTGTTTCCCCGAAAATAAGACCTAGCGTGATTGTCGGTGATGGCTGCAATATAAGCCCTACCCCCCAAATAAGCCCTAGTTAAAGTCCTTGTAGGTCTTATTTTCAGGGTAGGGCTTATTTTCGGGGAAACAGGGTAGGGCTTATTTGGGGGGGTAGGGCTTATATTGCAGCCCTCACCGACAATCACGCTAGGTCTTATTTTAGGGGAAACAGGGTAGATCTCAAGGCTGATAGCCTATTTGCAGTCTTTGAACTGCTAATAACAAAAACCACCGTCGCCACCACTTAAAGTGGAAGAAAAGCCCTAACTTTATCCATTCTTAAAAATGTCCCCCCCCCCTCCACGTACCTATCCTATATAAGAAAAAGTCCTGCATACTTACCTATTTTTAATCCACTCTGGTCAAGTCACATGTTCCCATAGCTCCTGCTCCCCTGTGTCAGTGAGCAGCTGCTGAAGGGGAGGGAAAGGATCGCTGACAACGGCTGGGCTATGGGAACCTATGGGTGAGGTCACAACTCCAGGAATTCCGAGCCACTGTCAAGTACTTCCTTACGGAGCTGCAGGATCACATGAATGGACTGGAGCAGAAAAAAAACAGGTAAGTATACAGATCTTTTTTTCTAAATAAATGTTAGGCAGGATAGGTAGGAAGAAGAGAGATACTGGAGATATAGTTTAAAGTGGAATAAAAGCCTAACCCAAATATCGTTTAAATACACACGTACACGTATTCTAATGCCACGTACACACGATCGGAAATACCGCCAGCAAAACTCTGATGAGAGCTTTTTGTCGGAAAATGCGACCGCATGTATGCTCCATCAGTCTTTTGCTGGCAGAATTCCAGCCAGCAAAAGATTGAATGTTCTCTATTTTTCGGTCAGGAAAAGTTCCTATCCGAAAATGCGTTCGTCTGTATGCAATTCGGACGCGCAAAAAATCACGCATGTTCGGAAACAATTCGCGCATGCTCGGAAGAATTGAACTTCATTTTCTCGGCTCGTCATAGTGTTGTACGTCACCGCGTGGTTGAAAGTTCAGAGGACTTTTGTCTTGTGTATGCAAGGCAAACTTGAGCGGAATTCCGTCGGAAAAACCATCCATGTTTTTTCTGATGGAAATTCCAATCGTGTGTATTACTTGAATCTTGGTGTGCTGTGTGTATTTCTTCCAGGTCTGTGAAAAAATCTAGTGTTAGGCCTAGCACACACGGGTAGAATGTCGACCTGTTCAATTTGGAACCGTCTGACATTTAGCCCGTGTGTATGGCAGCCGGTCCGACAGAAGCCAGCTTCTGTCAAAGGCTTGTGACCACAGCTCTGCTTGCTGCTCAGGCTGATGTCGTCACTACCTTTACAAGGTAATACCTGGGTTTGTGAAGGCATTTGAAGCATACGAAGTGAATTTATATTATTTTGGGGCTACTGAAAAATATATTTAACCATCTCAATACAGTGCACTTACACCCCCTTCCTGCCTAGACCAATTTACAGCTTTCAGCGCTCTCACAGTTTGAATGACAATTACTCAGTCATGCAACACTGTACCCACATGAAACTTGCGTGTTTTTTTCACACAAATAGCGCTTTCTTTTGGTGGTATTTAGTCACTAGTGGGGTTTTTTATTTTTTTGTGCTATAAATAAAAAAAGGCTGTAAATTTTGTGAAAGAAAATGCCTTTTTCTTTGTTTCTGTCATAAAATTTTGCTAATTAGTAATTTTTCTTCATAAATTTTGGCCAAAATTTATACTGCTACATATCTTTGGTAAAAAATAACCCAAATTAGTGTATATTATTTGGTCTTTGTGAAAGTTATAGAGTCTACAAACTATGGTAACTATGGTGCCAATCACTGAAATCATTGATCACATCTGATCAGGCCTTCAGTACATCAGGTGTATCTCATTTCTTGAGACATTAACAAGTCAGGAAAGTACAAATACCCCCCAAATGACCACTTTTTAGAAAGTAGACATTCCAAGGTATTAGGTAAGTAGCATGGTGAGTTTTTTTAAAGCGGAAGTAAACCCATCCATAAAACAGTTACCTTTCCGGCACGTGCCGGAAATGTAACACTCTCATTGGGTGTGCTCTCAACCAAACTGTGAAACCATCCAATGGTCGGTGTCATAACTGATCACATGTGCAGCACCATGGCAGTTCTAGATTAAACAGAGGCCAAGATGGCGGCTTCCTTGGCTGAAAACGATAGGAGGGTTTACTTCCACTTTAAGTTGTAATTTTTTCCCACAATTCTTTGCAAAATTTTTTTTTTTTTTTTTTTACAAAATTGTCAAATTATCAGTATATTTCTCACACACAGCATACAACAAATTACACCCCAAAATACATTCTGCTACTCTTCCCGAGTATGGCGATACCACATGTGTGAGACTTTTACACAGCCTGGCCACATACAAAGGCCCAACATCGAAGTAGCACCTTCAGGCGTTCTACAAACATAAATGACACATCTCGTTTCTCAACCACCTATTACACTTTTGAAGGCCCTGGCGCACCAGGACAATGGAATTGCCCACAAAATGACTCCATTTTGGAAAGCAAACACCCCAATGTATAATCTATGAGGCATAATGAGTCTTTTGAACGGTTCATTTTTTTCCAAAAGTTTTTGGAAAATGTGGAAAAAAATGAAAACGCATTTTTTTACACAAAGTTGTCATACATTCTGCTACTCTTCCCGAGTGTGGCGATACCACATGTGTGAGACTTTTACACAGCCTGGCCACATACAGAGGCCCAACATTGAAGTAGTACCTTCAGGCATTCTAGGAGCATAAATTACACATCTCATTTCATTCCTACCTATCACACTTTTGAAGGTCCTTGAGCACCAGGACAGTGGAATTACCCACAAAATGACCCCATTTTGGAAAGCAAACACCCCAACGTATATTCTATGAGGCATGGGCTGCAAATAGGTACTCGGGTACTCTGATGGGCTGGTGATAGGTACTCGGTTACTCTGATGGGCTTGTGACAGGTACTCAGTTACTCTGATGGGCTGGTGACAGGTACTCGGTTAATCTGATGGGCTTGTGACAGGTACTCAGTTACTCTGATGGGTTGGTGACAGGTACTCGGTTACTCTGATGGGCTGGTGACAGGTACTCGGTTACTCTGATGGGCTTGTGACAGGTACTCAGTTACTCTGATGGGCTGGTGACAGGTACTCGGTTAATCTGATGGGCTTGTGACAGGTACTCAGTTACTCTGATGGGTTGGTGACAGGTGCTCGGTTACTCTGATGGGCTTGTGACAGGTACTCGGGTACACTGATGGCCTGGTGACAGGTACTCGGGTACTCTGATGGCCTGGTGACAGGTACTCGGGTACTCTGATGGGCTACAGATAGGTACTCGGGTACTCTGATGGGCTGGTGACTGGTATTCGGGTACTCTGAAGAGCGGTGACAGGTACTAATAGGGACTGTGACAGGTACGCAGGTACTCGGGTACCCATCAGGACCTTGACAGGTTCTCAGGTACTCATATAGACTGTGACAGGTACTCAGATGAACTGACAAGTACTCATATGGACTGTGAGAGGTACTCAGGTACTCAGGTATTTAGGTGAACTGTGACAGGTACTCAGATGAACTGACAAGTACTCATATGGACTGTGAGAGGTACTCAGGTACTCAGGTATTTAGATGAACTGTGACAGGTACTCGGTTACTCAGATGAACTGTGACAGGTACTCGGGTACTCATATGGACTGTGACAGGTACTTGGGTACTCTGATGGACTGTGACAGGTACTCGGGTACTCAGATGAACTGTGATAGGTACTCAGATGAACTGTGACAGGTACTCATATGGACTGGGACAGGTACTCAGGTACTCGGATGAACTGTGACAGGTACTCGGGTACTCTGATGGACTGTGACAGGTACTCGGGTACTCTGATGGACTGTGACAGGTACTCAGGTACTCTGATGGACTGTGACAGGTACTCGGGTACTCAGATGAGCTGTGACAGGTACTCATATGGACTGACAGGTACTCAGATGAACTGTGCAAGGTACTTTGATGGGTGGTGACAGGTCCTCTTTATTGGGGGGGGCAATCAGTGTGATTGTTGTACACTGTAAGTGGTAACGAGATGTTACCACAATCTCCTTTTCACACACGATCGGTGTGTGAGGAGGAGAACACGGTAATATCTCGTTACTGCGGTTTGTTGACATTTAGTGATCGGCTGTGAAAGGATTGCAGCCAATCACGTGGTGAACAGCAGCCGGCCAATGGCTGTTTACCAGCGTCGGTGACAAGCAGTGTTCCCGGGAACAGGCCACCACTGATGTGCACGCTTAGTGCGCTCTAGATCGTGCGCATGCTTCATGCAAAGTAGGGCGGTACCACCTGTGATCAGCCGTGACTTCATTAGGGCCGATCAAGTGGTAAACAGCCATGCTCAATGGCTGTTCACCACCCTCGGTGGCGAGCGGTGTCTCCGTGACACACCGCCACTGAAGGAACAGGAATGCATGCACACGATCGCGCGCATTCCCTGTTTAAATGGAGGGACATCATATGACGCCCTCCCAGAACGAGAGTCGCGCCGCCTGGCCGTCATATGACAGCCGGCGGGCGGCAAGTGTTAAAGCGGTCATTAAGTCATTTTTTAATCTTTCCATCTATTAAATCTTCTGCCCTTATTGTTTTAACCTTGGATAGTAAAACTTTTTTTCTGCCAGTAAATACCTTATACAGCCCACTTCATGTTTCTTGTCTGGTAAAAAGCCTAGGCTTATGACATCATGCACAGCTCTCTCTTACTTTCGTGAGATTTTGCCAGGGAGGGAGGGGGGATTTTTGTATATAAGAGGGCTAATCAGAGCTGCAGGGTTGTAGAGCTGGAGGTGTGCCTCTTTGTCAATCCAAGAAGTGAACAGGCAGCAGCTTCAGCTGCCCACAGTTAAAATGGCAGCAGCCAGACTCAGTGGAGGGAGATTTCTGCAGCATATTTGGCAAGTACAGAATCACAGTATATATAAAATAATATACAAAGTGGTTGGAGGGAGGCTTCAGAATGGCAAAATGTTTTTATTACAGATTATGTGAGCAGACTGCAGTTCCTCTTTAAATTAATGTTTTGCAGCAGTTAATTGTGCCTATCCCACAAATACAGAGGCTGCTATAGCAGACTTCCTTCTGAAAATGCTGGTTCATTAGCTGTCACCCTAACCTACTGTCTTCAGTACTATCTGTGTGTCACTCATCTGCAATCAGTATGTAACTCAGGAAGGTTAAAATACTTTTGCCTATTTGTTTTGGGTCTCAGGCAAGTATGGCATTTACAGAAAAATATGTCAGCAATAACTCCATGTTTGTTCTATGGCAGCTGTGACACAAGCTTTGCATTAGGCTTAACCCCTTGCCGACCAGCCGCCGTCATTTTACTGCGGCAGGTCGGCACGATCCTGCGAACAGTCGTAGCTATATGTTGGCTCATGGGATCGGGATAGCAGGCCTGCGCGCGCCGCCGAAGGCGCATGCACACGCTGCTGCTCAGGGGCAAAGGTCACGAAGACCTCCAGCCACGAGCGATCGCGAGCACAAGAGGCAGAACAGGTAAGTGTGTGGGTAAACGCACAAATCACTGTTCTGTTCTGAGAGCAGTCACAGAACGTGTGTTCCTATTAGCTAGGACCCACGATCGTCACTTCTTCTAGTCAGTCCCCTCCCCCTTCAGTTAGAAACACGTAGCAGGGAACATAATTAACCCCTTGATTGCCCCCTAGTGTTAACCCCTTCCCTGCCAATGGCATTTATACAGTAACCAGTGCATTTTTATAGCACTGATCACTGTATAAATGCCAATGGTCCCAAAAATGTGTCAAAAGTGTCCGATGTGTCCACCATAATGTCGCAGTTCTGATAAAAATCGCAGATCGCCACCATTACTAGTAAAAAAAAAATAATAATAAAAATGCTATAAATCTATCCCCTGTTTTGTAGACGTTATAACTTTTGCGCAAACCAATCAATATACACTTATTGCGATTTTTTTTTATCAAAAATATGTAGAAGAATACATATCGGCCTAAACTGAGAAAAAATGAGCTTTTTTAAAAAAAAAAAAAATGGGGATATTTATTATAGCAAAAAGTACAAAATATTGCATTTTTTTTTCAAAATTGTCGCTCTTTTTTTATTTATAGCGCAAAAAATAAAAACCATAGAGACGATCAAATACCACCAAATGAAAGCTCTATTTGTGGGAAAGAAAGGACGTCAATTTTGTTTGGGTGCAGCGTCGCACGACCATGCAATTGTCAGTTAAAGCGACGCAGTGCTGAATCGCAAAAATTGGCCCGGTCATTCAGCAGCCAAATCTTCTGGGGCTGAAGTGGTTAATGAGCAGCCCTTCTCCTAACAACACTCACTAGTGTTGGGAGCAACCACTGTGCATCCAAAACTACAGTGCATAGAATGCTGAAACACAAACTGACTTACATACAGGTACTTCATACTATTTACTTCTCTTTAGCTGAGGGGACAAGAGCAAACAGAGGACCTGCAATGAAAGAACAGTAATCGTCTGAATGGGAGCTTCAGACATGCCTGTGCTGAAGTTTTACATTTAATACAAAGTCCCAATTTGTCTTGCTGTTTTTACAATTGGGTGTATCCACATGTGTAACAGATAACACAAACTAAAACATATGTTTACAGAAACCACTGGGTTCAAAACAGCCCTTTGGGTTATAGCAGAACGAAATTGAGCGATAATGAGCTTTTCTGCCAAACAGCGCATACAAAATGTAGACACAGGTAATTAGTCTTCAATACACGTGTTTGCCTGTAGCTCTCCTTTAAGTGTCTTTACAGAAGACAATTATCCCCATAGTAACCAGATTCCAGCTGTCATTTGACCTGTACAGGATAGAATCTATCCGATGCCATAGGCTCATAGACACTTCTGATATGTACCCCCACTGTCAGGCAAAAGACGACTTCAGTCAGAACTAAATAGGTGATTTTAATTGCTGATATTACCTTATTTCAGGGATATGCAATTAGCGGACCTCCAGCTGTTGCAAAACTACAAGTCCCATCATGCCTCTGCCTCTCGGTGTCATGCTTGTGGCTGTCAGAGTCTTGCTATGCCTCATGGGACTTGTAGTTCTGCAACAGCTGGAGGTCCACTAATTGCATATCCCTGCCTTTTTTGAACAGAATAGCTGTAATTGATAGTAAAAAAAAAAGGGCACCTACCAAGTGTAGTAAACAGAAACAATAGAGCTTAGTAGTTCAATTTATAACAAATTCCTTTGATTTTTGTGTATTACTGTACTTAAAGGGGGCCCTTATTTGCAGGACAGGACATCTACAAATATTGGCCATAGCCTAGAGCAGGGGTAGGCAAACTTTGAGATGTGGAGATCTACCTGAACCACATGAAAAAGATCAATGATCACCAGGGGTTCAGCACCCTTTAAAAAAAAAAAAAAAAAAAAAAAAAAAGGAATTATTTCGCAAGGCCTAACTAAATAGTAAGGACAACTTAGAAAAATGTATTAAAACAAATGTCACTGTAAAAATATAAACTTAGCCCACCTTAAAAATGGACAGTGCCAGCAGGGCAGTGGACAGTGTCAGTATGGCAGGGGACGGTGCCAGTAAAGAAGAGATGGTGTCAGTAGGGCAGTGGGTGGTGTCAGCAAAGCAGTGGACATGTCATTAAGGCAGTGGATGTGTCAGTAGTTTTTTTATTATTATTTTTTTATTCAGAAAAAGAAGGGGCCGGTAAATAAGATATTTTCCAAACCCCTTCCACCGCTCTCCATCTTAAAATGATCCCCCGCATGCAGCCAGCTGGAGAGAAGGGAAAGCTAGCGGCATTTACTGGAACTGATCCTCTGTATTTTCCTCCTGCAACAGCAGAATGCAGGTGGGAGGGAGAGGAGGAGAAGCCGGCTGCAGGAGGAAAATTTGGGGATCATTTCCAGTAATTACCACCCCCCACTCCTGCCCAGGTTCTGGGGGCCAGCAAGGAAGGGAAGCCATCTACCCATCAACGGCTGGTGATTGACGGGTTGCCCTGCCCCGCCCTGGCCTGGAGCACCAAGACTGTCAGGAGCAGCACAGAGCAATCCAGGTAACCTAGAACTAAAATACTAAGAGACGTGGATGATAATTTTGCCCCTCCTTTGTAGCTGTTTATAGGTGTACAGAGTGGGCAAATTGTCCCTATCAGCTTCTCTGCCCCAAATTTCAATTGCCTTGTCCTATGATGTCTGATACGAAGGACCTGTGTCAATAAGATTTTGTTTGCGTCATATGGGTTTTTTATTCCTATACAAGTCTACATAAATGCAAAACCTGATGAAAGCAAGTGAAATGCGGGTCAGAAGGAGGTCGTATACACTTGTCAATGAATTCTGAATGATCTCAAAAGTGTGTAAAGCTGATGTTATCAACACAAACCCAAAGCCTGTTGACACTGGCCCTAAGGCTAATCCATTGGCTTGGGGAAAGGGGTGTGCACTGCAAGTCAAATAGTTAACACGTACTGAATTTGCTTGTTAAAGTGGTTGTAAACCCTTACATATACCCAGTGAAGTGACTGGCCTCAGGTGATGCACAGAGATGAAACAAATCCTACATAAGTTGTACCTGTTTATCTGCAGTATTCTCTTCTCTACATCCGTCCAGTCCAGAATTTAGAAAGCTTGTCTGAACTCTCATACAAATGGGGGTAGGGAGCTGAAATTACACTCTTCAGAGCTCAGTAAGAAGAGCTCTGAGAGCTGATTGGAGAAAAGGGACCCCCCCCCCCCCTTTACACAGCATACAGGAACAGAGCTGAGAATGTCAATCTGCTGGAGTACCCTCCCCTGTCACCATGTTTTTCTTGACGGCAGGAAAACTTGTCAGAAGTGACTCATTCCGATATCAGAGAAATGAGGCAACAGATAGAAATGACACCAGCTGTGCATAATAATCAATCAGCTTCTAGGTTTTATTGCCAAAGCTCAATTGAACAAGCTGAAATTAGAAGCTGATTGGTTACTATGCACAAGATTCTGTGTGCATCAGTTTTAGTAAATCTCCCCCTTAGTGCCCTTAATTGAGACAAGTACACACTACAGAGGGATATGCTTTGTTCATATTTTATGTCTGCGGTTTAGCCTAGGTTCACACTGACTGCGGGAATAAAATTGTTCGAGTTCAGCTGAATTCGCATGATTTCATTCCTGCATGTCAGTCCCGACTTCGGGGGTGATTTCAGAGACATCTGTGCGGGTTTCTGCACAGATGTCAATGAAAATCGCCAAAAGTAGTACAGAAACTTCTTTTGGGAATTGGTGCGGCACCGCAAATGCGGTGTCGCACCAATTTGGACTGTGCCATTACAATCCTAGGTTTATTTAATCTGTCAAAAAAAGTGGTTATCTATGAGCCCCGTTCACACCTATGCGAATTAGATGCGGCTTACACCGCATCCAATTCGCAGGACATTTTAAAATACATTCATATGAATGCATCTGGTTCACATATGTGCGTTGCATTCGCACTGCGCAGTGCACAAAAAAGTGTGCGTTTTTTGGGCATTGCAGTGCGAATTACAAGCCCATTATCTTCTATGGGAACGCACCTTCTCCTCACTACACCTCCCCCTTTCCCCCCTCTCCCTGCTCACTGATCTGCAGCTACAACGCAGAGGAATCTCTGAACAACTGATTTTTATCTTCCCAGTGAAACCTGAGCTTCAATTCACACCGCACATGTGTGAACCCGGGCTAAGACTTCATTTTTCAATAAACTGACTTTAGTAATCTAAAATTGCGTTAGCAACTCAGACTCATTCCTTTTTTTTTTTTTTTTGCAAACTTTACTGAATAAGCCTCACTAGTTCCCTATTTTTTTGAGTGATGATTGACTTCTGTGGGACAAAACATAAACCCTATGCATGAATGACAGCATAAAAAAACATGACATTCAATCAGGCCATTCTAGTTTAGGAGAAAATTTTATTGCATTCGTTATTCAAAATAGCATCATAAATCTGAGCAGGGCCTACGTGTTTATACAGAAAAGCCCTGATGTGGTGCAACCTACCTAGACAAAAATAACATTTAACTTTCAAAATGACAGGATTCATTGCATTCAAGCAACTGTGTTACTGGACTTTAAGAGATTAAGAAAATAAAATCTCTGTTTATTTATTGCCCTCCTAGAATTAGGAAAAATAAATCAGAATTATCATTTTGTGTGCAGACACAAAAGTATCAAGTCTTATATTCACGGGCGCAGTGTTTCACTGCCGCGGTAGCACTGTGGAACAAAAACATATCAAATCGTCAGCAAAGGTAAAATCTATTTACAAGTTTCATGAAAACATATTATCTAATAAGGCATTGCAAAAAGTAGAACGCAATCCATAACAGCCACAAATCACCTTTGAGTAGTTATACTGTGAAAAGTGATATCTAATTGGTTGCTATGTGTTGCAGCACTCCACGCAATGATACTTTGCCTTACTAAATGCATTTTTGTAATAATAAAAAATAAACTAAAAAGAAACCAAACCTGATTGGGCTTATGCGGGATTCTGAATATTCAATCCTAAATTCATAGAAATTTACAGACTTATTTAATAAAATATTGTCCTTGTCCCTTTACTTAGCTTTATTCATATAGTAAGTGGGTCTTTGAGGTCTGGCCATTTCTGTCTGAAAGCCGCATGACCACATGCTCATTCTGATAACACAGCATGTCTCCCCCAAACCAAAACGTACAAAGCAGTATCACATAGCAGAGCCTCGTTTTCTAAGATTTCTCTTAAAGTAGAATTATGCCCTCATTATAAAATTGTGTGTTGCAGCACTTGACAGTAAGTACATTTGAACTTACAGTTTTCTCTTAGCTCCCTTGGTGCTCTTAGCTTCCCTGCAAAGCCAAGTACCTGTTGATCCTGCCAGTGAAGTCCACCAAATGCAGCTTTTTGTGATGGGGTGATAATGATACTGCACTGCTCCTGAATTCACAGCAGAGTTGCCACTCTCATGTAGGCTATCCCCCATGCACTACTGTAAGATAATATGATGTTGCAGGGGAGTGGTTATTGGTATTTTCACTACCGACCTACTAACTACAGCTTGTCAGTTAGCGCCTGACCACACCTAGTCTTGTCCACTGTATCTAGATTTGCCTCTGTTGTTGAAACTCTCCCACTGTGAGCTGCAGCATCTAGAAGTGGGCCATGTAAGACACAAATGAGTTTGGCTCACCCAACGTAGGTAAAAGAAGTAATAAATATATATAATATATATATACACAGATCAGCCATAACGTTATGACTACCCACCAAAACCTGTCGAGGCATGGGCATCACTAGACCTCTCAAGGTAAGCTGTGGTATCTGGCAGCAAGCCATCAGTAATAGATCCTTTAAATCCTGTAAGTTGTGAGTTGGGGCCTCCATGGATTGAACTTGTTTTTCCAGCACATCCTACAGATGTTTATTTGGATTAGGATCCAGTGGTCCAGTTCTGATGCTCACATGCCCATTGTAGGCACTTTTGGCTGTGAACACAGATCAGTGCGGGCACCCTGACCAGTCTGCTGCTATGCAGCCCCCATACACAACAAACTGCAATGCACTGTGTGTTCTGACATCTTTCTATTGAAACCAGCATTAACTTTTTCAGCAATTTGAGCTACAGTAGCTCTTCTATTGGATTGGACTACACAGGCCAGCCTTCGTTGAATCAATTAGGATTGGCCGCCCCTGACCCTGTCACTGGTTTTCCTTCCATGGACCACTTTTGGTAGGTCCTGACCACTGCAGACCACAAACAACCCACAAGAGCTGCAGTTTTGGAGTTGTTTTGACCCAGTGGTTTAGCCATTACAATTTGGCCGTTGTCAAAGTCCCTCAAACCCTTACACTTGCAGCTTTTTTCTGCTTTCAACACATCAACTTCAGGGACAACATGTTCACTTGCTGCCTAAAATATCGCACTCACTTTCAGTTGCCATTGTAACAAGATGATCAATGTTGTTTACTTTACCTGTCAGTGGTCATAATGTTATGGCTGATTGGTGTATATAGTATATGCATACACACACACGGTATATACATACACATACAATATATTATATACATACTGTATATGCACACACATACTGTATATGCACAGGCTATATACTGTATGTACAGTACCTTGAAAAAGTGTTCATACCCCTTGAAATTTTCCACATTTTGTTATGTCACAGCCAAAAACGTAAATGTATTTTATTTGGATTTTATGTGATAGACCAACACAAAGTGACACATAATTGTGAAGTGGAAGGAAAATGATAAATGGTTTTCCCAAATTTTTTACAAATAAATATATGAAAAGTGTGGCGTGCATTTGTATTCAGCCCCCCTGAATCAAAACAATGTAGAACCACCTTTTGCTGCAGTTACAGCTGCAAGTCTTTTTGGGTATGTCTCTACCAGCTTTGCACATCTAAAGAGTGACATTTTTGCCCATTCTTCTTTGCGAAATAGCTCAAAGAAGAATGGGATTGAGAGTGTCTGTGAACAGCAATTTTCAAGTCCTGCCACAGATTCTCAATTGGATTTAGGTCTGGGCTGTGACTGGGCTATTCTAACACATGAATATGCCTTGATCTAAACTATTCCATTGTAGCTCTGGCTGTATGTTTAGGGTCGTTGTCCTGCTGGAAGGTGATTCTCCCCCCAGTCTCAAGACTTTTGCAGACTCAGGTTTTCTTCTAAGATTGCTCTGTATTTGGCTCCATCCATCTTCCAATCAACTCTGACCAGCTTCCCTGTCCCTGCTGAAGAAAAGCATCTCCACAAAATGATGCTGCCACCACCATGTTTCACAGTGGGGATGGTGTGTTCAGGGTGATGTGCAGTGTTAGTTTTCCATCATACATAGCGTTTTATTTTTAGGCCAAAAAGTTTAATTTTGGTCTCATCAGACCAGAGCACCTTCTTCTACATTTTCTCTGTCCCCCACATGGCTTCTCACAAACTGCAAATTGGACTTCTTTTGGCTTTCTTTCAACAATGTCTTTCTTCTGGTCACTCTTCCATAAAGACCAAATTTGTGGAGTGCACAACTAATAGTTTACAGATTCTCCCAGCTGTGCATCTCTGCAGCTCCTCCAGAGTTACCATGGGCCTCTTGGCGGCTTCTCTGATTAATGCTCTTCTTGCCTGGCCTGTCAGTTTAGGTGGACGGCCATGTCTTGGTAAGTTTACAAAGGTGCTCTTTCCATTTTCAGGTTAAGAATTGAGAAGTGCTCTGTGAGATGTTCAAAGCTTGGGATTTTTTTTTAACCTAACTCTGCTTTAAACTTCTCCACAAGTTTATCCCTGACCTGTCTGGTGTGTTCCTTGGCCTTCATGATGCTGTTTGTTCACAAAGGTTCTCTAACAAACCTCTAAGGGCTTTGCAGAAGAGCTGTATTTATACTGAGATTAAATTACACACAGGTGGACTCTATTTAGTAATTACCGTATTTATCGGCGTATAACACGCACTTTTTTCCCCTTAAAATCAGGGGAAAATCGCGGGTGCGTGTTATACGCCGATCCCCTGCGATCCTGACCTGTCAGAACGAAAAAATCGCTGACCGCGATTTGAAAATGGCGCCGCCGGCGCCGAAATACACAGTGCCGGTCCTCGGCTCTTCTCGGCCGCTTTCGGTTTCACTCGAGCGCCGCCCGAACCAAGCCGAGTATACTCGGCTAGTTTCGGATAGCTCCGCTCACTGTCCGAGTGGAGCCGAAAGTAAACGAGAGCCGCCGAGAAGAGCCGAGGACCGGCTCTGTGTATTTCGGCGCCGGCGGCGCCATTTTCAAATCGCGTTTGGCGATTTTGAAGCTCAGAGGCTTCAGCAAGGCTGCACTGGGGCAAGGCTGCACTGGGGCAAGGCTGGACTGGGGCAAGGCTGCACTGGACACTGGGGAAGGCTGCACTGACATGGCTGCACTGGCAAGGCTGCACTGGCAAGGCTGCACTGGCAAGGCTGCACTGACATGGCTGCACTGGGGCAAGGCTTTACTGAGAAGGCTGCAATGATGGGCATTTAAATGTAAGTTTTTTTTCCCTTCAAGTTCCCTCCTAAAAGTTTTTTTCCTTAAAATTCCCTCCTAAATTGAGGTGCGTGTTATACGCCGGTGCGTGTTATACGCCGATAAATACGGTAGGTGACTTCTGATGGCAATTAGTTCCACTAGATTTTAGTTAGGGGTATCAGAGTAAAGGGGGCTAAATATAAATGCACGCCACACTTTTCAGATATTTATTTGTAAAAAAAAAAATTGAAAACCATTGATCACTTTCCTTCCACTTCACAATTATGTGCCACTTTGTGTTGGTCTATCACATAAAATCCTAATAAAATACATTTACGTTTTTGGTTGTAACATGAGAAAATGTGGAAAATGTCAAGGGGTATGAATACTTTTTCAAGGCACTGTATATACTGTATACATATACACACTATATTATATATATATATATATATATATATATGGTATATACACACACACACACACAAAATATGAAGCCTGTTCATCACATAGTAACCAGATTTGGAACCTGTCTTGACTGCCACACAGGAGCCTTTAGAATAATTTTAATTCTGTTATTTGCTATGGTTGTACACCTATGTAAACCTTTCATAAGCAATAAAAAAAAGACTGTATTAATAGAATTTAAGAATGAATATTGTATTTAGATCCTTGCATAAGACCATCTATGAATGTCCTCTTCAATCCCCATTGCCCTGTTCAGTTTAGTTTCATGCATAAAGCAAAAGAAAAGCTTCAGTAGGTGTGATGGAAATTTCTCTTATGACCCTCCCATGTAAACGACAGTGAAATTCATTAAATATGCAAAGCGATATTAATTATTTAAGGATCACAGGAATTCAATGGTTCTTAGCATGCCAGGATTAGATCTACACTCTACTAAAACAATTTTTATTGGTGAAGCGCATAAAAAATACCACTATCAAAAAACCTGAGTGGTTATTCAGAATACCTGCTGGAAATGCCAAAAATAAGCAATTTGTTCCTAGGAAGTATGTTCTGAATCAGTGAGCTCAAGGTATACCTGGGCCAAATAAATAATTCAAAAATGTGAGACGTGAGTGGAATTAATATGAGAGACACACCCGACATCTTAACACTCTTGGTGACAAAGACAGAAAGTATAGCCTTAAAGCAACATTGTAAATATATATCACAATTCAAAGTAGCCATACCTGTAAAAAATGCAATGTATACTTACTTACCCACTGACTGCACCACCAGAAATCAGCTCCGCTCAGAGGACACTTCTGGGGGTGTCAATCTCCTGGGTCCCCTGTAGTGTTACAGGACTCGGTAGTGACATGGCGGTCAGAGGAAGGAACTGCTGAACACTGCGGGGGGCATAAAAGATTGACAAACCCAAAAGTGTTGGTTTCACTTTGGACTTTAACAGGGAATTTGTCATGAACAAAGCAGGGTTCTGGTGGCACAATCAGCCAGATGGTAACTACCTATACTGTGTGCTTCTTTTACAGCTATGCCAATTTAGAATAATGGGAGGTAATGATAGGGTCACTTAAAGTCCATGTCAGTTGTAGCAAATGGCTAAACAAAACCTCTTATTTTTTTAATAATTAATTACTAAATTTAATAAGCATCCACATGGACACTGTTTTGTCTTGCTGTTTATACTTCTTTAACCGCTTCAGCCCCCGGAAAGTTTTACCCCCTTCATGACCAGGCTATTTTTTAGCGATATGGCACTGCGTTAATTTAACTGTACCCAAATAAAATTTACCTCTTTTTTTCCCACAAATTTAGCTTTCTTTTGGGGGTATTTAATCACCTCTGCAGTTTTTATTTTTTGCGACACAAAGAGCAACAATTTTGAAAAAAAAAAAAAAACTATATTTTTTACTTTCCGCTATAATACATATCCAATAAAAAAATTGAAAAAACCCCAATTCCTTCATCAATAATAATAAATAAAATGTACCTCCTTTTTTTCCCACAAATTTAGCTTTCTTTTGGGGGTATTTGATCACCTCTGTAGTTTTTATTTTTTGCGACAAAAAAGAGCGACAATTTTGAAAAAAAAACTATATTTTTTACTTTCTGCTATAATACATATCCAATAAAAAATTTGAAAAAACCTAATTCCTTCATCAATTTAGGCTAATATGTATTCAGCTACATATTTTTGGCACAAAAAATCCCAATAAGTGTATATTGTTTGGTTTGCGCAAAAGTTATAGCGTCTTCAAATGATGGGATATTTTTATGACATTTTTACTGTTACTGTACTAATGACACTGGCAGGAAAGGGGTTAACACCAGGGGCGATCAAAGGGTTAAGTGTCCTTAGGGGGTGCTTTCTAACTGTGTGGGGATTGCTCTTACTGGGAGAACACAGAGATCCGTGTTCCTGCTTAGCAGGAACACAAGACCTCTATGTTCTCCCCTGTCAGAACGGCGATTTGCCTTGTTCACAGATCGCCGTTCTGCCTCTCTGGGGACCGATTGCAGGTGGTCGGCAGACATCGCGTCTGCCGGACTCGCTGATTGGCTCCCCCTCTGTCCAATTAGCGCACGTGCACGCAGCCGGGCCGCCTTGCTGCAGTAAATGTGCGGAAGGCAGTCCGGAAGTGGTTAAAGTGGTTGTAAACCCTTCCATTAACCCAGTGAAGTGACTAGTCTCAGGTGATACACAGAGATGAAACAAATCTTCCTACATAAGTTGTATCTATCTGCAATCACTCTTTACATCCATTCAAAGTGCTGAATTTTAAAGCTTGTCTGAGAGTTCAGAAAAAATGGGGCAGAGAGCTAAAGTTACACTCTGCTAAGCTCAGTGAGGAGAACTCTGACAGCTGATTGAAGGGAAGGGACACACCCCCTCCACACTGTACACACAGGAACAGAGCTGATGCTGTCAATCCCTCCCCGTCACCTTTTTCTTGGTGTCAGGAAAACTTGTCAGAAGTGTCTCATGCTGATAGCAGAGGAACAAAGCAGTAGACAAAAGTGACGCTTACTGCTCTTAACCACTTGCCGACCGCTCTATAGCAGATATACTGCTACTGGGTGGCCGCTGTGCACAGGATCACTCATACATACATGAACCTGCACGTCTGGGTGGCGGACGCAAATGCATGCTGACGCCGGCTCGCTCCCGCTGTGATTATACATAGTGGGAGCTGATCAGTGGGTACCACGGACTCAATGTTCATCGGCACCCACCAATAATTCGGTACAGAGGCAGAATGGAAGTCTGCCTATGTAAACAAAGCAGATTGCCATTCTGTCAGTAGGGAAGGCATGGATCCTGTGTTCCTGCAAAGCAAGGACAAGGATCCATGTCTTCCCCTAGTAAACGCACCTCCCACACTGTACAAAAATACAGGCTAGGCACACAGTTAACCCTTTGATTGTCCCTGATGTTAACCCTTTCTCAATCAGTATCATTAGTACAGTGATTGTGTATATATTTAGCATTGATCACTGTATTAGTGTCACTGGTTCCCAAAAAAGTGTCAGTTAGTGTCCAATTTGTCCGCTGCAATATCTAGGTCCCACTAGCCTGCTGATTGCCACTACTAGTAATAAATAAATAAATAAATAAATAATTCCATCAAAATATCCCATAGTTTGTAGACGCTATAACTTTTGCGC
Organism: Aquarana catesbeiana; assembly: GCF_042186555.1. NCBI lineage: Eukaryota > Metazoa > Chordata > Amphibia > Anura > Ranidae > Aquarana > Aquarana catesbeiana. The sequence continues at coordinate 221,303,079 of NC_133330.1, read as the reverse complement.
AAACCAATCAATATATGCTTATTGGTATTTTTTAAACCAAAAATATGTAGCAGAATACATATTGGCCGAAATTGATGAAGAAATTCGATTTTTTTAAATTTTTTTATTGGATATGTTTTATAGCAGAAAGTAAAAAATGTTGTTTTCTTTCAAACTTGTTCGTCTTTTTTTTTGTTTCTATCGCAAAGAATAAAAAATGCAGAGGTGATCAAATGCCACCAAAAGAAAGCTCTATTTGTGGGTAAAAGAGGACATACATTTTATTTGGGTACAGTGTCGCACGTGCAATTGCCAGGTAAGTAAGGCAGTGCCGTATAGCAAAAAATGACCCGTTCATGAAGAGGGGTACATTTCCATAGCTAAAGTGGTTAATTGAGACAAGTACACACTATAGAGGGATATGCTTTGTTCATATTTCATTTCTGAGCTTTACAACCACTTTAAATAAAAAATTAAGATTTATCACCGACTTTGGATCAGTTCTTTCCTTACTGGAAACTGCTTTGTAACCTCAATCTGCATACAGCCAATGCTTTGCCTATACAGCAAATATTTTTTTTTATATCTGGCAGTGCGACTTTCCCCATTATTTTAGTATAAAAATAAAAGATTGCCTTGTCTGCTAAGTGAATGATTTAATCAACACAAGCTTTTATGACAAAGATTAGGGACCAAGTCTACAGCTTTCACTGCTTTAAAAATTCTCAGTAGCTGTCATTTCACATTTAAACTCCCTTTATCAAAAACGAGGCTTGCATCTTTGGACTTGGCAAATACTTAAACCACTGTATAGGGGGTTACCATGAGAACTAGTTCAGCTGCAAGGTCTCCAACTGACGCATTTCAAAATTTAAAACATAGTCCAGTAAAACTTCCCTTTTGATATTACAATCAGGCTGAGTCACCTAACCATACATTGGAAGAGAGAGATGGGGAAGCTTCACAAAAAATACTGACACTACCTTCATGAAGCCAGTAGTAAAATGACAATAACAATGCCTTCTCCAAAAAAAGAAAACTGAAAATGTCCATATTTAAAAACTGGCGGTGCTTGCTATGCAAAAATAAATACAAACCATAAGGTCACTGCAACAGTCTGAATGTCAGATAATGTAAATTGGATGATGATGGCTGTACTTGAACTAATTATTTATGGAATTAGACAGTTACAACTTGTCTGATTATAATCTAAACCCATACATACATACTATATGGGCCCCTTTACTAAAGCAGACCTATCACGGTTTTAAAATGGTTACGCCATCACAGATCTCTGGTATACCAAATATCACATGACATTGCTATATAACTTACAGTATGTTCTAAGTAAAGCAGCTCCTGCATACCCATATACAAATCCTAATTTGTAGTCGGGCCACTAGCACATCCCTACCCCACTTCTAGATACTAAAATGCAAAACATGTACCTCAGCGGCCTAAAGAGAATGCCATGCCTTGCCCTGTGGGTAGTGGAGGTGGGTGGACAATGGCCTGGTCCATTATTAAAGCATGCCTAGGTATAGGGGTTTCCAGAGAGAGCTGGCACCGCTTATCAAAAAAAAGGGTATGCAGGTCATTTTCAGTGCATTGTTTCAGAAACTGCTAGACAGTTGAGTACATGGAGTTCCAAAGTAAAGACCGTCATTCAGAGCATAAAAGAAATACTGTACAAAAGGAGTAATGCAATATACAGTGTTAAGCTTGCAGAATGGAAATGTCCGATAAATGAAACTGGAGATTTGGAAAGCACAAGAGGGGTGCAAGATGTAGCTTCACTGTTTTCCATGAGAAAGGTGCTGATGTCAACAGTAGACTGAGTTACCTATGCCGCCACATTTTGTCTGCACAGCAGACACTGATTCCCATAGGAGTAAATGTAGAGTAAGGGTGCCTGAGTTGTGCAACTTGGAGCTTACCCCATTGGGCAGATTTAAAAAACCTTTTCTTCCAGGTTTTATAGATCAGCCCAAGTGTTTTTACTGTTAAATTAATCATACATAGCGCCAATGCTGGAGTCAAACTGTTAAACGGTCGTAACAATCCCAACACAATCATGCAGTAATTTAAATGTGTATGGAGAAGGTGAGCTCTATCCATTAAGATATCTTCTTGACTTGTTTGAAAGCCTACGGGTGATTTATGAGACTGAACAACATACTCTGTTGGGTTTGCAATGACTTGCTCATGAACAATGATCTGCAGTGATGTGCTGTTACGCATTATGGTGTGAGCCAACTCATAACTAGCAACATGTCACCAACCCACTGATCCAATCTCTATGTCTGGCCTTACCCTAGGCTGCAAACCTAATCCTAAAGTAGAACTATAGGCAAAACTTTTTTTTTCATTTTGGATAGAGCAAGGGAGAGTTATAACCCCTGCCATAATTTTTTTTCGCCATCCGTGCCCCATGTCCAAGATTTCCCTTCACTCCCTGTCTCATTGCCAAACAGGAAGTGAGAGGAAATCCCTACAAATTAAGGCAAACCCTTGTAGACCCCCAGGTCACCAGAACAGTGTCCCCATTTGAAGATTATCCCTTTTCTGGGGACAACAAAATTTGGGATTTCCTTTACGTTCACTTTCAGAGATAGTAGTAAACAGGACAAATAGAAAGGGCGAATCACCTTAATGGGGGCACAATAAGCAATAAAAACTGACAGGGGTCCTAATCCCTCTTCATTCCAAAACTAAAAAAAAGGTTTTGCCTTTAGTTATACTTTAATCCTAATCCTCACAGTACCAATTACTATTCTTTAACAAATCACTGTACTGTCAAAGGGATCTAGCTGCTAAATAGGCTGAGAAACTTCCAGCAAGAGGAGTGGAGTGATAAAATTGGTCCTATCAACAGATGTAAACACTATATTGCAAAATCATCTTTACTGATGGTACAATAATAAAACCTTACATCTGGTCAAGTTTACTATAATCACATCCCTCGTTATTTTGACCAACTTATTTCAGTTAAAGGGTCAATACATGCAAAAGCAATATTTTCATTGTGAAGCTTATCTGTGGAGTCAAACCCTACCTTTTTATATGGCTTAGATACACCAACAACAAGATTTCCCTGCCATAACTCCTGACTATCTTAATGTCCACCTGGGAGTTCTTGAAGTTCCTTTCAACATTTATAAGTTCTAGTAATTTCTGTTGCAGTCTCCATCATATACAACTCCTCATGCTGGCCCATAGCAGGTGTGCAGATCCAGCAACCTAAAGTACATGTCTGGGCAAAATAAAAAATGAAAAAAAAAAAAACATTCAGTACATCTACACAATACATGTACATTTCCCTTTGGTTTGTCTGTTAAAAACACTACAAGTAGAAAAAAACACCCGATGATCCCGAAATCGAAAAAGCTTTTCTAGTCTGGCATAGCTTTTGCTGCACTGAAATTCTAAGTAATGTTATCAGACCTTCCTGAGTTCTCCCCATCTAGACTACAGTACCCCCCATATGTCATAAAGAAGTGAGGGAGCTGTTCTGTAGTCCAGCAGGGGAGATCTCAGACAGTGATGATAATGATGCTTGGGATTTTAGTGCAGCAGAAGCAACATTGTCAGGCCAGAACAGTTAGGTGCTCACTAAACATCCGGGAGAATCAACAACTCTTCTTCTGTGTTTGCAGTGTTCATAAAGTGACAAAATATGGGGAAATGGTTATTTACTAAAGAGATGTACTGCATATGTTTTTACACTTTAGGTTTAGATAGTACTAACACAGGAATTAATGTTCCCATTATAAAAACTAAAAAAACTAACCAGTAGTAAGTAACTGCAACATTCAGAGCATGAATCAAAATTGACATATTCTACCAAATAGAGTATTTTGATCTCACTAGTTAGTCTCTGCTCTCTGGGATATCCTACAAAGATATATGGATGTCAAAATGTAACGCTGCATTACAGAGTACATTAAATTTGTTCTACTAATACGGAAATCTCTATTAAAATATTGGCAGAAATATAGTCTCGCTCTTTGGATTAGTGTGTTGGTAGAACTGTAAGATGTTAAAATTACAAAGAGGTAATAACAGAAGTTCGTTATTTATATGATGGGAAAAAAAAATCACATGCAGGTCCTGACGAGCCCCCAACTGCTGTTGGTTGGAAGACACATGAGACGGTCTTGAATCTAATCAGTCTTCCCATTTTTCTGAGTTTTGGTCAAAAAGCCATCAGTATGATAGAGGACTTTGTAGCATCCCTTAGTGATCTTCATCATCCACATAATGTTCATTATATCCAGAGATACACTGGAGATGATCCAAGCGCATTGTGCCCCTAGACCCAGTCTATGAAATGCCTCTGTGCCAAAAGTAGAAAAGACACGCCCATAGTAGGTTGGTATGACAGCTATCCTGACAATGAAGAAGACGATTGTCATCAAAACTCCATTCACCATGTTGGGCACGGAATGTTTGTGGTATCCCAGCACTTCGAAGAACCACCTGCGTAACTCAACAAAAGTGACAAATTTAATACCAGATGAAGCTAGACAATGTAGTAAAAATAAATACATCAAATCAAGCAGTTTTGTTAGCAGCAGAATTAGTATGACAAATACTTGATTGTTTCTCTACCAAAATAGCCTTTAACCCTTTCATACCCAGAAGTCATTGATGCCTACACCAGGCCAAATTTAGCAGCGACAGCATGCATGTGTTAACTTTGACAATAATTCTATGAATATTTTGTATATCTTAGTAGTTTTTACACTTTTCTATGGACAAATAGCGCTCTTATTTGGCAAGCTTTTTTAATTATTTATTTATAGGTTCCACCAAGCATACAAATAATACAGTTGTCACTAAACTGCCAGAACTGAAATAGATAGCATTAGTAATGCATACTGTTACACAAATATATAGGAAAGATGTTGAATGAAAATGCCTGATATATGACATAATTCCTTATGATCATTATAGCTCCTGGGAGGTGATATCATGCGTGGAAGAGAGCTAGGTGGAAACCAACTTTTCTGTTTCTACAGACAAGGCAAGTTAAGGGTCTGGTACAGCGTTTTAATAAAAAAAAAAAAAAAAAAAACTGTTTTGGTTCTTATACAGGCTGAAAATGCATATAGATATCAAAATGCTTTATCAATGTGTTTTTTTTAAATATTGAATTTTAATTACAGTATTAAAATTATGGCACTGTAGCTTAACACTGCAGTCTGAAGGTGAAAGTGGTCATCTGCAAGCTGAAGGCTTTCATGTTCTCAAAAAAAAGCCTTCCTTCTGCATGTGGCCAATATGTCATAGCTGATGATCACATTACCAGGGACCAAGCAGATTGGTTGACAGTGACAGTCAGGTTTAAGAGCCATCAGCTGCACTGAATGTTAGCTGGTGGCTCTGAAAGGGGAAAAGGTTTATAAACATATGCCAGCATGAGGCTCCAATGTGGTAGGTGGGAAAGTATATGTATAACAAAAGCATTTTTTAAAGTTATGGATAGAGTTCGGATGGGTAAACTCATCAGTTTTATTTTTGCTTTCATTTTCTTCCACTTTCTGACTCAGAGGTGCAAAAGGAAGTCACCTACAAACAGAAGGAAATTCACCTAATTGACAGTTATCACAGGAACAGGTGTTCTGATTTTTACTCACCTCCTGTTCTAGTGACAACTATAAATTTTGGGTTTCCCGTCACTTTTTGGCTCAGTAATTATAGTCCTCAGGTCAAACAGAGTGTGAATCTTCCTGTTGGCAGGTGCAGTGCCCCTTTAAGTTTAATCCCTCCTGTTGCCATGTCATAGATGAGGTTAGTGCCTGTGACAGAACCCACTGTCACTGTGTGTTCTGGAGGGGGCTGTGGGCTGGCCTCCTACCCACAGACTATGTCCCAGCAGAGAATGAGAGACTTGGGGACAAAATGGCGTTGGATAAAGTAATTATGTCCCTATATAAGTTGCATCCCTTCTCCCCATCCTCCCCCTCTTGTTATTGTGTTTAAGCATGCTATGTCATGGTACGTAGACAAAAGGTGTGGAGACACATCCCAGCGAGGGATGTGTAAGGAGGGGCTGCCTGCTTGTTATAAGTGTGTTTCAACTGTAGTTTCTGTTTGAATGTACAAGTGTCGAATTCCCATTGGTTCTTCCTTGTCCCCACCCCCTTTATGACAAGGCTAAGGGGAGTGTCCCTAACTGTGTTTAAAAGTGTATGTTTTGTACTTAATAAACAGTTTATGCTCTGCATGTTTAACCCTCAACATCTGTGTGGTTTGCCTCGGGATTGGGGGTTAAGGGCTGGGCATGGCGAGTCTGCCAGCTGCAGGAGCGTTTGGAAAACTGGAGACACAGTTCTGGCGGAGGTGTCCAGATGGGGTATCCGAGATCCGTCACAGTGCCCATATAAATGCCAGCTTAGGATAGGGTTGAGTCAGTCAAAGTATGGAAGCAAGACACCCAAGAGTTGCCAAGCTGTAGACCTACACTGAGCTGATTTAAAGGACCCTCTGCAGGGCTGAATCCCCAGGTACAGATCACGTGAGGACTAGCTGGAGTTGCCGTCTTCCCCTAACCTTCTTCTGCAGGGCCTGTAGTGGGTGCGGATGACCTTGGAGGTTTTGACAGAGTCCTCAAATGTGAGTAGTAGCTAAAATCTGGGAATAGATGTCATCAGGAAGCTTGTCCAGCTGTGCAAAGTTAAAGAAGGGACATTTGGAAAATATTGGTATAATGATTGAAGAACCTTGTCACCCCTAACCCTCTGTCAGGGCTGGGCTCTGCCCTTCCTTCTCTGAGCTGGCCGCTCAGCTGTCGGCTAATTGCCAGCTCCCATTTCTCTTCACAGTTACTCAGCTGTTGATATCCTGTTAGTCAGTCCTGCCTACTTAAGCCGTCCAGTCCAGAGGAGCTCTGCCTTCGCCTTGGTCAACATCACAAGAAAAATCTCCTGCGTTCCTGTTTAAAGACTGGCTTTGCTGACATCCCTTCTGGCTCCAGATCCTGCTTGCTGTTCCACTACATTGATCCCTGACTTCTGGCTTGGCTGACTATCCATTCCGGTTACTGAATTTTGGCTATGTTTTGACTACGTTTGTTCTTTTACTTTTATTATTAAACAAGTGTGATTTAACTGTACTTCTGTCTCAGTCTGTTTTCATGGTTTCTGACAGTAGGCGAAGGCCATGAATTCCGAAGATGTAGTCAATCCACTTGTTGGTAATATTTTTTCCAGATTGGATGAACTGGATCACCGCATGGATCAGTTCGCCATGGAGTTACAAACGCTCCTGAGGCGCACGGCTGACCTGGAATCTCCCACTGTGGCCGCCCCGATACAACCTATGTTTCAGGCCGACCCTGTTGCTACTCCAGTCTCTGTGCAGGCACCCACCTCAAGTATTACCTCTATATGAGGTATGTCTGGTTCTGCTCCGCTTCCCCAGCGATTTGGGGGCAATCCAGCCCAATGCAGAGGGTTTCTCAACCAGGTTGAGATATACTTTGAGATGCTGCCCCAGGCGTTTCCCACGGACAGAAGCAAAGTAGGTTTCTGACACCCTCATCTGTGGGTCCTGTAACTGTTGATGGATAGCCTAAGGCTGAGGAATTATTATAAAGGAAGAAGTGGTCCCAACTTTGTGGTGCTCTCTAGCAGAGAAGTAGAGGGGAAGATAGCTTAAATGTGAGTTGTGCTCTGCACTGGACTGAAAATGCATCTGAGTAAGGACATTCCTTTATTCCAAGTGTTGGGCTTCAGGCTGGGAATGTGTAAGCAGGCCTCTGTCCTGGAGACATGTGTCCAATATGGTGGCGACAAAGGCAGGCAGGTGGGTGCTCTATCCAAGAAGAAGCAGGGCGGGGCATGTATAACTTGGCACCAATATCTGCCCAATGACAAGTCCCCTACATCTCCAGTGGGAGCAAAGTCAGTAATACAAATTTGGAAGGGTCCTTCATCCTTATTTACTCTATGCAAAACTTAAAAACGATATATAAAACTCTGCATATACGTTTAAAGTCTGCGCTGAGACAAAACTGTAGGCTGCAATTGCATACTTCCCTTTTTCACTCATGCTAATCCTTTGGCCTTAATAATTTAGGTCATTAACCCTGCATGGTAAAGATAAGGGAATCGCAAAACACTAAAACCTGAGCAGGCAAGAAGCCTATAAGAAGTAGGTCAATTCCATATTGTTTTTGTAGTAGATTATCTTTCAGTTTGGAGAAACTCAATTTTAAAGATCTTTAAAATAAATTACAGCAGAGTGGCTATGACCTTTACTATTTCTTTATTTGCCAATAAATTGTATTTTAGGGAAAGCTAGAAACAAATTCCAAGGTCAATCAATGCCTACAAAGCATTTAATTGATACTGAACAGGCAGGAGGTCAGCATGTACAATCTAAAAAATCTTGCTCCAGGCTCTTAAAAGCTACTAGGACAAGCCAGATTCAGAATTCGATGTTGGGGTTTGGGTCCATGGACTAAATAGGTTATGCACATATGGGAAGGGGCACAGTCTGCACACTGAAATTAAGCCTTTAGAAGTAATGTCTGTGGAATTCCCAAATTAACAGCAGCAGAATGGTCTGTACGGGAAACCTATACAAGTTTGCTGATATTTAAAGAGACCTTGTCACCAATTTAAAAATTGCAGGTAAAAGCACAGCAAAATCTTATCTTGTATTTTAAATGCTTAATTGCAGTTTTTTTTTTTTTTTTTTTTTTTTTTTTTTTTTATTAATTAATTTTATTCAGTTGCAATATGCCTTTGAACTAGCTAGAAAGTTTGACTACCCCAGGAGAAACAATTCTATAATACAGCCCTCTGCCTTCTTGCACATCATAGACCCCTCCATTTCTGGAAATGTCTAGTTACTGTCAGTGCTGGCCCAGCATTTTCGCCCCCCCCCCCCCCCCTCCATTCCCACAACCTTTATAGTGGATGCCAGTGGAGGAGCGAGGGGGATTATTATAGAGTATGACATTAGTGACAACCCTGGTGCTGCTGACATCACATCAAAGATGGCAGTGCCCTGTAGCAGTCTCAGGACTTCTGAAGGTCTACACAAGGTTTGCTTTTACAGGTAAATAACATAAATAAAATATATTCTTATGACAACCTTTTTATTGATAAGAACAGGTTAGTGACAGGGTCTCTTTAATGCTAAGTCTTCTTTTTAAATGTTATATCTAACCCCTTTTTTGCATTAATAATTGCAAATTACAGGAAAGCTTAAAGTATAAGTTCATATTTTGGGCAAAATTCAGCAAGTCCTCTTTCTAGGCTTCAACACAACTGGCTGGGAGTACCTTCCTTCTTGCAAGTCCATACATACCTTTCCCTGCTTCTGTCTGCAACCTAATCAGTAAAAATCTAGAGCTGGTCTGCCTATGACTGCGCATTAACATCCCAGAGACGTGATTGGGATGTACCCATATAGCAGGGGAGGGTCCCATTTAAGTCTATTGGGCGTTAGTGTGCAGTTACGTACAGGGAAAGTGCTAATTTTTAATGGCTAGGCTGCAGACAGCACGGGAGGCCATAGGTGATGAATGATGTAAGATCCAGAAACATTTGGGGAAGGGATCACCGCTCCAGGTGGATGTGTGGAAATGGCACTCTCCTCAAGGTGGAAGCATCAGGTGCAGGCTAAGCATATAGCAATTAGAAGAGGGAAGGTCTGGACAGCCGCACTCCGATAAAAACGCCTTTATTGTGCAATATAACAAAAGTACAAACCACAGCAGGGTACAGGATAAAAAACTGACGCGTTTCACACTCTCAACAGTGCTTAGTCATAGCTATGATTAAGCACTATTGAGAGTGTGAAACGCGTCAGATTTTTTATCCTGTACCCTGCTGTGGTTTGTACTTTTGTTATTTTGCACAATAAAGGCGTTTTCATTGGAGTCCGGTTGTCCAGACCTTCCCTCTTCTAATTGATGAATGATGTAAGTACAGACATTCGCAAAGGTGAGGGGGTTGACACCAGTGGATGTATTGAGGGGGCAAGGCCAACAGTTTCCCAAAACATGACCTTGTTCTTTAAACAATGGTTGAACAAGAAGGGTGGATCTCTTTATAGCTTGTATAAAAATAACTGTTACTACATATAAAAAAATGAACATGTGCAGTACTCAATGTTGTTACAAGTGCACTAGTACAATAACCTTACACATCTTTTTTGACTATCTTCTGATAAAGGCCAAACAAGCTCTGTACTCCCTTTCTCTTAAGTAGAAACATTGGCAACTGGGGAAAGGGTCAGAACAAGTCCATCATATTAGACTGCATGGGGATGGGACACAGGTTAGTTGGTTAGTCTTTAGGGATGAGGTCAAAAGGTAGCAGGAGGTCTAGGAATAAGTACAGACCTAGTCAAAAAATTGATTGTTTAGACCAGTGGTCTCCAAACTGCAGGTCTTTGCTTACCTTTATCCAACCCTTGCATACAAACAATGGGGCACCATTCCTTTCTCTGACACCAATGATGAGGCACTATTCCTTCCCCTGACATCAATGATTGACACTATTTCTCCTCCTAATACAAAGGACTGCTCCTCACACTGACACCAGCAATGGGACATCATTCCTCCCACTGACACTAATGATGGGGCACAATTCCTTCCCGATACCAATAATTGGCACTATTCCTTCCACTAATACCAATGATGAAGCATTGTTCTCGCCAAAGCATTTTCTACTCACACTGGCCACATTCCGCCCCCAGAGAGTCTGAAGGACAGTAAACTGGCCCTTTGTTTAGAAAATTTGGAGACCCCTGGTTTAGACCTAAAGTCACTATGTACCTGTAAATGCAGATTAAGCAGCTTGTGCTACTAAAGGGGGCCGATGTATGTGATAGCATTTATTTTCTGAGTAGGGAAGCAACATAGATGCTACAACAAAACTGCTGATTTACAGTTTAGGCTGTGATTGCCAAACCTTAGATCAATTTGACTAGACCAGCTCTAATGTGTATATGAACTTTTATCTAACCATAAAGCAGTAGTAAACCCAAAACAAAACATGTAATATAGTTCATTGCAGCTTACCAATCATTAGATGCGGTGACTGCACTATTTTTCTTTTCTAGATTTTTTCCTTCTGTTTTTACATGGTGATCTGGCCAGTAACACATCTCCTGTATTAGAGTGCCCCCACTCTGAATGAAAGAGCACAGAGGGCACAGTAGACAGCAGCATTGTCAGTCTGAGGGGAGGGGAATGTTAGCTGTATTAGTAGATTTAGATCTACAAATTGAAGCCAAACTCCAGCTAATATTTTACAATCAGTTACAGCACCATTTGTTTCCCTTTCGGATAAAGGTTTTACATGAATAGATAAAAGCTTATCACTGTAAGCACCCCCTGTCAGCGTTAAATGTTTTTTCTCAGCCATGTAAAATGCTACATCTGGAAAAAAAGCTTGTTCTTTTGAAAAATAACAGACTTACTGGCCAGATCACCAGATGAAAATAGAAGAAAGAGAGCCTAAGAAAGAAAACTAATGCAGTCATCACATCTAAGATTTAGCAAACTGCAACATAATAAATGTTTGCTTTTGGGTTTTAATACTGCTTAAAATAAGAACTATACAGATAACATTATAATTTGAATTGTTTCACCTACCGTTGATTGACAAAAGGTGTGGAGAATTCAGCTAGGAGTCGGAAATTACCAAAATATGGCAACATTCCTTCACCCTGGAAAGTGAATTGATGGTTGTAAAAATAATTGCTACAAACAAGAAACAGGATAGCACAGAGTTGCTGGACAAATTCCTTTACCTACAAAATAAAGTTATCAACGTTTTTTTGAAGGGGGAAACAACACAGTAGTTCAGAGTTATCGCAACATGAGCATTTCCCTTTTTATTTATTAGTTTTCCACTTTCTGCCTCAAGGTGATACAACCCAGCTTTACGGAACAATTATGACTTGAAGGGGTCATAACTCCATTTGCCACAAAGTGGAACTTCACTCTTTCAATCAACATTGACTATTTTTAATCCTTATGCTGCTAGCAATAGTAAATAGATATTATATTTAAAGTATATTATATTTACTTTTTTTTTATGTTTCTTCAGTTACTTCCTGGTTTCTTGCCTAGGCAAATTATGTCATACATCATTTTTGCTTTGTGGTGCTCAGATGCAATGTATTTCCACTTTAACTTGTCAAGAGGGAAATATGGGAACTGCCATTTCTGATCTTCTGAACTTGCTAGTCTCTTGTTTGTTATCCTGTCCCTCTGGCTTCAATACTTTCTGAATTACTGAGGCAGAACAAGTATGAAGTTCATGAAAGTCAGAAAAAACATTCTATATTATTCAGAAATCAACTATATTCCTCGTGTACACTGAGGCATTGCAGTGTACAGCATAGACTCCAAAAAAGAAACAATAAGGACGTGCCAGGGTGTGTGCAGCTATCCCTTGAACTGTCCAACAAGGGCTTCCAAACAATCTGAATCCAAAACATAAAAGTAAGGGAAGCACAACCTAGCGCAATAAACCTTCAATTGAGTAAACATAAACACACACAGTAGAATTGCACTCACTTGGTTAAAAGGAAGAAAACACATCCTGAAAAACTGTCTTCCACAACCGCTAGAGACATGGCATTGCTGGTATAGCTTCACCTGAGCATTCAGCAGGAAACACCTATGTGCGGTGTAAGATCCTGCTGTCACTGTTGGGAAATTGTCACCAACCTCCATCCACGCTTACAGATGATCCGATTAAGGAAGAAGAGACACATGGAGAACACTGGCCCCACTACCACCTGATCCGGCCTCCATGTCCGAGATGTGGAACCTCTAGGTTCTCAACCTTTTTACCCCAAAGGAACCCTTGCAATCATTTTCAGGTTTTAGGGAACCCCTGCTAAAAGTAGTCCAGTGGTGCTCTTTGGGAATTTGCCCCCTCCGCTGGTGGTGGACAGTGGGAAGAATGCTTCCTATACAGACATGGCTCTGGCTCTGTCAAGTGGTGTTGGACCTGGAACTAAGCAGGAACCATCACGATAGGTCAGTTAGCCACAGCTCAAGGAACCCTTAGCCACCTCTGGAGGAACCCTGGTTGAGAATGGCTGCTCTAGGTTATAGGAAGTCAATACCAGCCTCATCAGAACTCCAGAGCTCTGATTATAATCACTCCTTTCCACCTTGATCCAAACCCACTCCTCCACAGTAAACCGTGAATACAACTCTCAGAGATGTTGGACCTCTAGGTTATAAGAGGTCATTATCAGCCTCATCAGCACTCCAGAGCTCTCATCAGCGCTCTGATTATAATGATTCCTTTCCACCTGATTTAGGCAGGCTATACACGGTGCAAATTTCTTTCCTGCAACCACGGGTTGCAGGAAAGAAATGTGCACGATTCCCCCATCAACACAGACAGTGTTGATCAGGGAATCCCTCCTGTCGAGTCATTGTCTGCTCCCTGGGGGTGGGGGAAGCTGGGAGAAGACAGTGATTATCGCTAGCGGCTATAGCAGCCGCCTGTGATAATCGCAAACAAATCCGGCAGGCTAGTTGTACCCAAGTTGATTGAACGATCAACTTGGTACATTCAGCCTTCCCATTATTGGTTCAAATTTCAGCCAGTTCAGCAGTTCGGCCTAAAACCCACTCCTCCACAGTAAGCGCCCTTTTACACTGGTGTGCTTACATTTTTTCCTTTTAACCATGTGAGTGCAATCCTATTGTGTGTGTTTATGTTTACGCAATTAAAGATTTATTGCACTAGGTTGCGTTTCACTTTCTTTTGTGTAGAGAACAAAAAACTGAACTATGCAAACTTGTTCTGGACCATTATCTGAAATATAGAATATAGAATAAAATCAGCACTGGCAACCAGGCAGCTAGCATTTTTTAAAATGAGAGATCAGAACATAACAAGTTCTATACATACAGGCCTGTGCCTAGACGGCAGCATTATTCAAATTAGTATACAAATTAGGGTTTTTTTCCCATTGTCTGGAGTAAATCCAAAAACTATGGTAGATGGACTGCAAGCTGGGGCAGTTTAGAGGAGTCAAATGGTCATGCATCTCAGGCAACTTGCAGTTGTCTCTTATATCTTTTGTTTGATAGTTTTTACTTTACAACAATAGGTGTACATAAAGTAGGCACAATCTACTTCCAATACTGTGTTATGGAATGGATGTCTACAAATTGGTCCCATTCCTCATACAGTATCGACTAGCATTTGTCAGCATGATGATTCAATATAGCACTGGCTAAGGTAATACCATGTGCATCCCTGCTCTTCAACTGTTTTTAAGAGCTGCTTGGATCTTCTCTGGCACAACACAGATTCAGCCTCAGAAAAGCCCAAATTAGTTTAGCAGGTTTTGCTGTACACCTGCAAGGTCAAGGTTGAACATTTGGAGGTGAGTATTGACATACTGAAACTGCTAGTCACAACCACTCCACCAATGGAAGGGTTTTCTACCTCATATAAAACTGTGGAAAATGCCTTTAATAAGTCATCAAGGTGACAAACTGTTCACACAATCAGCTTTTAAGCAATGGTAAGTATCTGAAAATATGGAAAAGAATAACCTGGTGTCATTAATCAATTTTATTATTGCACAAGAAAAATGGCAACATGAAAAAAATACAAAAAATGTTAATTATGTGAACAAAGCCTTGCAGGTGCCACGTCTGACCTCTTTTCTTGATATAGAGAAAACAGAGTAGTGAAATAATCACCTCCATTCTTACAATGAGATATTATCAGACAGTGTAGTGAATTAAAATGAATGCAACCAACATGTATTACGCATTTGGTTTAATTTGCAATGGTTGCCTGTTTACAATTCCCATCTGGCACCAAGCAAAATGTAATCATATTTTTATTAGAATTCATAATATTGGCTAACATGATCAGAACAAATGCCTGTAGCAGTATCAGGGAAGAATTTAAAAAAATAATTTTGCTGTTCTGTCCCACAACATCAAATTTTCCAATTAAGTCATATAGGTGTACATTACATTCTATTCACCATTGGGTGACTCAATGATGCTGATTAACATATAAAAACAAATAAATATTAATTTTAATCATTCAACTACTTAAGTAAATGCTTAAGTAATAGTTGGTTGATCAATGTACTTAAAACTTTGTTTTGTCCAGCACACTGTTTTATCCCTTAGCATACAACAGGTTTATTATACTTCAGAAAACAATTGTTGGCCATTATGGTGATTTCCCATTTACATCCAAAAGTGAACTTCTGCTTTAGATCTACTTGCATAGCTATAAAACTGGGACCCCCACTTGTTCTTCCTCCCACTTATCTGCTCATTAATCAGTAACAGACCAAAGCCCACTAATGTTTATTGCTACTGTAAAATATCCCCCCAATTTATGGAGCAATAGTTTTTGTTCCATAAGAACCTTGAAGACCATAAGAAGAAATAGAAAGACCAGCGTCACTAGAGATTTAATATGTTGGAATTGTTGTCCAATAATTTATTTAACTGGAACAAATAAACAGAAAAAATGGAAATCTTGATTAGGATTTCTTAATGAATGTGCATTCTGGGTGAAAGAATGTATAATACCAGCAAGACTTACTTTTCATTGCTGCTTAGAGGAGGAGCCCGGGGGGGGGGGGGGGGGGGGCAAGACCAGCTGCGTTTTTGCAAAGAGCAGCCTTGTGCAGGAGTTCACAAGTGGATATATAGTGAGAAATCACTTTCATTATACACAGAGAATAAAGAACATAGCTTGGCCAGTACTATACAAGATATATTTTTATATAGGGCTAAAGCTGTACTGGCAGTGAACAGAATTCAGTGCAAATGCATGACAGGCACATGGCAAGTGCCCATGTGTATTACCTATATGAATTTGACTCTTGAGACGGGGCAGAGGTCTCCAGAATTTTGACAATTTCCCTGGCAATTCACCTCAGACACACACTACCAAATTGTGAGCATGCAATTGTCTGGGATTTAGGAAGATTTCTCATCTGATGCATGCTCAGAAGTTTGGAAATTGTACACCAGGAGTGCTCAACCTCCTGAAGAGCGAGGTCTACTTAAGTGATTTGGTAACTGATCACGGGACACAATGAACTATGGGGTTTTACTGCCCCCCGAACTGCAAATGTAAATGAGCCCTTACTGTCTTGAACCTCCTATAAGGCTGCTTTCACACTGATGCACTGTGATTTACCAGCACCACGGGTGCAGAGCAGTGCACCTGTGACTTTCCTGTGGGTTAGCTGCTTTAAGCCATAGACTTCTATTACATCTTGTGGGTGTGGTGCGCTTTCTGCATTCAGGGGTGCATTAAAGTGGAAGTCCATGCTAAAACTAAAATCCTTGCGTCTATAGACACCCACAATCTAACACTAACCTATCTAGCCCTGTAAAGAAAATATGAGTATACATACTTTTCTGAATCTAAACCGACCCGACACGGCTGTGAATTGAATGGGAAGTGATGTCACCCATAGAATTACTATGGGGCTTCCGTTATCAGATGTGTCCTCTGCACCCCCCTGCACAGCAAAGCAGCGGCTGGCAGCTTAGCGTGGGATCGGATCAGCTTTAGAAAAGGTATGTATACTATTTTTTTCTTTACAGGGCTAGATAGGTTAGATCATGGGTGTCTATAGATGCAGGGATTTTAGTGTTAGCATGGACTTCTACTTTAAGGTAAAAAACTCTTTTTTAGTTTTAACTTTAAAACCACTTTAAATCTCTTTTAATGACGAAGGCTAGAAAAATATTGTATTCCAATTTCAGGAAGACATTGGTGGTTTAAATGATCTAGTGACTTTTTGAGGACTCTTATATATCATATCCTTGCCTGATCTTTTAGCCTTACCTCTGTTTGTAAAAATACAAAATAAAGTGCAGTGCTTCTCTGGAGATTTTCCACATGCTGTAAATAGACTAGTCCAGAATAAGGAGTCACAAACAAATAAATTAGGAGGATATCCCGCTGCCCAAGTCCTCAAGGCAGATAAGAAACTAATGGGTTATTCGCTAAAACCAATAGGTTATTCACTTCAGCTGCTTTGAGTTTAGCTTAATTAATTATAACCAGTGAAAAGAGCTACATCTTTAAGGTCATTGCCCTTGAGCAGCAAGTTTGGGAGCAATAGCCTGTAGACTAATACGTATCGCAGTTCTCATGTAGCTATACAGATCGCTGATACAGTTTGCAAGAAGAAATATAGCAGCTGATTTTGAAAAGCCTTAATTATTTTGGAAACAGTATCTGTATATCAGCCCTATTACTTCCAACCCCTAAAAAAATTTAAAAAAATAAGCAATGTTTTCTGTTCACTGCTGGATGATATAATAAAAACAATATTAGATAATCACACATCACTTTCACTTCTGCTGCCTAATAACCATATACTGTCACATGACTGTAGAGAGGAATATTATAACTTCAATTTTAAAATGTAAAAAAAAAAAATAGTAATGATAATATCTATTGTATTAAAACAATTAACCATCTAAATAAGGTTTAAAATAAAACATGTACATCCTGCAAAAGAAGAAATTACCCCTTTTGTATTAATTAAATGTAAACCTTTTGTAAAATAAAAAAAGTTAAACTGCACCTCCGGTAAGCTTTTCTATTCAGTGTTCTGGTGTCCTAAATCCCTGTATCTGGTCACTGGTATGCAAATATGAACCCCGCATTCATGGCCATGAGCCTGGCCTCACCCCCAACTACTAACCCCCAATACTGCCCAGTAAAGCTGCCCATCACACTAATGGTTCAATAGTAAATAATATTACAATCATGTGCTACCTATATACTCCCTTCTGAGTGATAAATAATATGTAAATAGTAATTTTGAGTGGCTGTAGACCAATTGTGTTCCCACAATATACCAAGCTTGTACCCCTGAGGAAGTCATGTGACAGTGACAACACGCATAGGACGGAGCCAGATGACGCATTTGCTGAAACCAGGAGCGACATGGGAGCCACGACCAGCTGTCTGTTATCTCATAAGTGCATTGCTTTTTAGTTTTATATTTTAAAACTATATAGAACCCCTGGGTTGTATGAGCTTGGTTGCAGGAACTGTGATCTCTTAAAGGGCCATACACCTAATTAAAGTGGATGTAGTCTACACTGTCCTAAGTATCCATGGGAGGAAATGTGTGGAAAGACGCTTCAGTGGAATGGAACTAGAGTACAGTCCTGGAGAGGGAAAAGCGTGTTTGATCTGAGTTATTGGCAGGTCTATATTTGGAGGTGAGCGCATGAGTCTGTTGGTGGTGGGAGTCACTACACATTATGTCTATGGAATATTAACTGAGAGGTGGATATATGGAGAACAGGAGTCACGTTATAATAGAGACTGAAATATTCACGTTTATGATATTGGATATTTTCTATATTACTCATAGCACTGTTTTGATGATTACACAGTGCCTTGAAAAAGTATTCATCATTTTCCACATTTTCTCATGTTACAACCAAAACGTAAATGTATTTTATTAGGATTTTATGTGATAGACCAACACAAAGTGGCACATAATTGTGAAGTGGAAGGAAAATGATAAATGGTTTTCACAATGGTTTTCATAATTTTTTACAAATAAATATCTGAAAAGTGTGGCATGTATTTGTATTCAGCCCCTTTTACTCTGATACCCCTAACTAAAATCTAGTGGAACCAATTGCCTTCAGAAGTCACCTAAATAGTAAATAGAGTTCACCTGTGTGTAATTTCATCTCAGTATAACTACAGCTGTTCTGTGAAGCCCTCAGAGGTTTGTTAGAGAACCTTAGGGAAGAAACAGCACCATGAAGGCCAAGGAACACACCAGACAGGTCAGGGATAAAGTTGTGGAAAAGTTTAAAGCAGGGATAGGGTATAAAAAAATATCCCAAGCTTTGAACAGCTCACAGAGCACTGTTCAATCCATCATCCAAAAATAGAAAGAGTATGGCGCAACTGCAAACCTATCAAGACATGGCTATCCACCTAAACTGACAGGCCAGGCATTAATCAGAGAAGCAGCCAAGAGGCCCATGGTAACTCTGAAGGAACTGCAGAAATCCACAGCTCATTTGGGAGAATCTCTCCACAGGACAACTATTAGTCGTGCACTCCACAAACCTGGCCTTTATGGAAGAGTGGCAAGAAGAAAGCCACTGTTGAAAAAAAGCCATAAGAAGCCTTGTTTGCAGAAGCCATGTGGGGGACAGAGCAAACGTGAAAGAAGGTGCTCTGGTCAGATGAGACCAAAATTGAACACAAATGCACGCCACACTTTTCAGATATTTATTTGTAAAACCATTTATCATTTTCCTTCCACTTGACAAGTGTGGTCTATCACATACAATCCTAATAAAATATATTATGTTTTTGGTTGTAACATGACAAAATGTGGAACATTTCAAGGGGTAAGAATACTTTTTCAAGGCACTGTATTTATTATTTATTTTTTTTATTGCATCTTATCACATGCATTTTTTATAATAATAAAATACAAAAAGGGAAATTGAATAAGGATTATAGCAGTGCCTTATATATATAAGATTGCAGTATTTTACTTAAAAAATTTAAACTTTTTTATAAAGATATACAAAGAACAATAAACACAGAATGCATAAAATATAAGCAGAGTAATATACAGACAATAATACTGGCCAAAGTATCTATATGTTTGAAATGGTCACTGATGCATGTCAAGTCCCTACATGTTTCACCACACAATGGCTTTTTCAGGGGATTATATGATCATCAGTGGCTCAAGGGGACCCCCACAAGAGGGCACGGAATCGGGCGGCCCAACCAACACAGCAAGGGGAGGTACCACTCATGCTGGATCCCAGGGGCGGCCACTGTGATAGTCACTTCAATGCCAGTGTGTCATATACGCTGAAGTTACAACTTTATAGTGGCCTTTTTTTGGCGACCCTGTACCTACATTTTTTCCTAGCAGAGTGTATCCTGGTCCCTGTATTCCTCCTGTGGTCACACGAGTGGTACCTCCCCTTGCCGTGTTTGTTGGGCTGCTTGATAGCGTGCCCTCTTGTGGGGGTCCCCTTCAACCACTGTTGACCACTGATGATCATATACACACTGAAGAAGCCACTGTTTGGCGAAACAAGTAGGGACTTGACATGCATCTGTGACCATTTCAACAATATGGATACTTTGGCCAGTATTATTGTCTGTGTATTACTCTTATTTTATGCATTCTATGTTTGTTGTTCTTTGTATATCTTTATAATAAAATTTCAATTTTCTAAGTAAAATACTGCAATCTTATATATATAAGGCACCGCTATAATCCCTATTCAATTCCCTTTTTGTATTTTATTATTATAAGGGATGAGGTGCCGGATCATATGAGGTCACTCAACCCACATCCCTCATAGCATTTTTTATAATGTTGCACATTGATGAAAGTTTTGGGGTAGGCACCGCAAAACTTAAAGCACTTTAATGGTTCAAAAGTGAGACTTAGAAGGCAGGAAGGGCTAGGTCGCTATTTGCATACCAGAATCCAGAGACTAGGATTTAGCCTCCTGTGATGCTGCCTGAGAAAGATATCTCAACATGAAGGCATGGGAAGAACCATGATGCCAGGTACTTTTTTTTGCTTCAAGTTACCTTTAATATCTATGAAAAGAGCAATGGTGTGCAGTGACCCATGACAGCCAATCAGAGGTGACCTTTCTGCGGCCGTCAGTGTGTGGACTATTGAAAATTATTTCTGAGAGATATTGCAATCCATTGCTCCTACTGTCTTGTTTAGGAACCTCAATTTGCTCAATGTCAGAGACCACTGGCACAGCCTACCGAATGGTTTCACAACAGTATGAAAAATGACAAACACAGCCTACTTGCCTAGCAAATTGTGAAAAACTATAAAATGTGAACAATAAACACCAGGAAAAAAGGAACAAGGAATGATAAAATGAAGGAATGACAGAAAAATAGAAAAGATGATCTGGCCCAGACAGATCATAAATGAGTCTTAAATAAGAACTATATTACCCACAGCAGCTAGTCTGGGTCTCCATTTCCCTTCACTATAATGTACTAAGACAGGGGTAGGCAACTTGCCATTCAGCTGTTTTGAAACTATAAGTCCCATGACACATTGCAAGACCCTGACAATCACAGGCATGACTCCTAGAGGCAGAGGTATGATGGGATTTGTAGTTTCACCACAGCTGGAGGGCCGAGGTTGCCTACCCTTGTACTAAGAGAATGAAAGGACAAGTTTAAGTGGTTTCTATGAGAAATAAAGAGTTCTTGTTTTATACACTTTCATAGATGAGGCCTACAATGATTTATGTGTAAAAAGTAGAGGAAAGGAAAGGTTGGTGTGCCTCTACTGCGCAAATGTGCTTGCTTATTTTCCAACCTGTGCTGTTACCATAAAAGCTGATTGGCTGCTGTTGGCCACTCCTTCACTTACCTGTCCATCAGCCCTTTAACATTAACCCCAATGTATTTTAGAGAACAGGAACGATGTGTGTGAAAAACACAAAATGGAGATGAAGATATTGTCAGCATCCCTTGCTGTTTATGGCCATAGAGAATGAACCCTGGCTGTATCGGAGTTGAAACCCTAACAATGCTTACCAAGGTGGTTCTTTAATGAGAAGAGGAATCAAGTGACCTCTTTCTTCTAAGAGGCTACACTAGTAAGACATACTTACAGCTTTATCAGCGTACATAAACCTAAAAGGCAAGAGGTGACTTCAACGCAACATATACGAACAGTCTTTATACCAGTACTCTTACATACTGGAAAATCCATATTCTCAAGCACTGGAACAGCTTGGCTTATACTATTAGTAGTACACACAGACAAGTCAGTAACTGGCTTAATATATGTTTGTGGAAGCTGAGAACATGAAACAGAATGAATAATACCCATCTGTTATGTTTAGTATTGAGTACAGAGAGTGAGGACATTAGTTGGGTTAACACAATACCATGCATTCAGATCACCATCTAATGTGATAGATTATGCTCTGACAATACATGTGATGTGACTTCAAAAATCTGCCCTTCCCATATAACGATACAAAAATATGGGATGTTTCTACACATTTGTTTCTTTGCTGTCTGTTCCTATTGGGGAACTTTTCCATCATTCCCTCTCTGGGAGACACGCCAGCAAGTAAGAGGATATCGCCCTTATGTAAAGGAAATCCTTTCTTGGATAGTTGTCATCAGAACAAGCCTCCTCATTGAAAGATTTACCTTCTTAATCATAAACTGATAGTTCTAGTGACAACTCAAAATTTTGGATTTGCCCTCACTTTTAGTTCTGTTGACATTGATCATCAGGGCAAGTAGAGAGGATAAATCTACCCAGTGAGGAGGACACAGACAGCAAAGAAAAATAATCAGAAAAACAAAAAAACCTGATTCTATCCAAAATAAAAAAAATACATTCTGACTTTAGATATACTTTGACCATTGAAGTTTCCTCCTACAATCTCAAGGTACTCCTACTGAAGGAGAAATATATTTTATTTTACCTTTCATACACATCTGAACTGAAATTTCCAAAAAAAATAAAATATGAAAACCTTCTATAAGATAAGAGCTTTCCATGCCATAATGGCACTTTGGTGAACGGCAGCAGGACCCCATGCCTTTAATACTTACATTGGTGGTCAGGTGGGACTACAATCAGTAAAATCCAGAGGCTACCAAAGAGAGGTTTGCATTCATATTTCCTCTGCAATACCAGATTTATCCAGCAAGTAAATGTCTGCCTTCAGGTCCCTTTTTGGGAAATCCCAAGAATTGTAGGAAATTCCAAGGCAAACAGGATATTTCCTAGGCAATAGACATTGCCTTTCCAGGACTATAGACTATACAGAACTATAGACTGTAGACTATACCTTCGGGGCCTGGTGGAGCATGTGACTCACTCCCCTAATTCATACTTGATAAGAATGGTGCTAGGTGATTGGCCTAGCTCTTACACATGGGGGCACAGATAAAATTCCCAGTCTTGTGTAAGCACCAAATAGAATCATTTAAAGCTTATAAAGGACTTTCTTTTTTGCCCTGGGGGCATTAAAGGTAGGCAAGCGTCTGCTGGAAACAAGAATTAAGGTGAGCCTGTTGCATTGGCCAGCATGTTGCATTGGCCAGCTTGGCAAAAACACAAGTTCCATTTAAATTAGTTATTTTTACTGTATCCTGTAGCAGGTGTCTGCTGTAAGAGATTAACTTGATCTGTGTATGGAAAGTTTCCTAACATAGGAACAGTGTGCACAGCTTTGTAACAAATAATGTGTCCACTCCCTCTGAACACCTGTGCTCTGTGTTATTTACCAAGATTCCCGTTACCAAGTGTGTATCACGTAGATTCTAGAAAGTCCCCCTGTAAGAATGTTCCTTGCAGAGTTAGCTTTCTAACGGGCTCCTTATCAAAGTCATTTCTGAGCAACATATTAACATTCCTAGAAAACTCTGACCTACAGTTGTAAATAGCAATAACTATGTTTAGAAGATAACTTGGTAACTATCCATAAAAAGTATTTCTGATATTGTCTGCAAGAATCCTTTAACTTAAAGCTGAACTCCAGCCAAAACACTAAACACAGATAAAATACATATAAGAGATGTTTTACCTATCAAAGGATTATTTTTTATCTGTATACGTTCCAGAGATTTACACAGCTCTGCCAGATAGCAAAGCCAGCCTAGAGATCCAACTTTCTGCTACTGTAGTTAAAGTGGTAGGGAAGACTAACTACAAATATTCCTAAAAATGATGCCTCCCCTCGCTTTCATGCCTTCTGCATTGCCTGTATAAAGTATCTGTTTAAATACCTATTTGTAATCTGGTCACATGATCCAGCAGCTACAGCTCTCGTTTGGGGCTCCATTCAAAACTGAGTGCTTTTCTGCTTGAAGCTTGTAGCTCTAAAATGCTCAACAAGCCAAATTCCATTCATTTCAATGGCCGTGTTCAAATCTGAGCGTTCTGCTGCCTGAAGCAAAACGCCTGTTGCTCAAAAAAGTACACAAGTTTCTTTTTGGCAGATTGGAGGCAGATTGGGTCCCATAGACTTCAAATGGAACAACTGAAAATGTGGGACATGAGCATTTTAAGAGCGTTTTGTCACACGTTTTCTGCTTAAACATCAGCTCTCCACCCTAACCTCCTCCACCCCTCTTCCCCCTAGTGCTTTCTATTGGTTAAACAAAAATGCCTGAAGCTATAAAACGCTGGTAATATGCTTTTAAAATGCTTGTAATACACTTCTAAAAATGCTCAAAATTTCTCAAATGAAAACACCTGAAAGTCGCACTGCTCTTTTGTGAATGCAGCTCAAGGGAGTGCTCAACAATGCCTGTAAATTCCTGGAGCCATGACATCAGCTGGCAGTTCCCATTGCCCATTCGTTGTCGGAGCTCCCTCCTCTGGATCTTCTTGATCACGTGACCAGACCGGGCAGGATTAAATGTATGCACACATACATTTTAAACAGGCTATTCAGCATAGGTAGGAGGAGGGTGAAAATGACATTTTTTTAAGAATAACTAAATTTAGCTTTGTCTTCCACTTTAAATTGTACATTAACCCTAACTTCTCTTATTTCCTTCCTGTTGATCTGCTGAAAATATAGCTGAAATTGTTTTGCTCTATCTGTTCAATAACTACAAAAAATACCTGAGAGAAACCTTGTGAGCTGATAACTTCATGACTGTTATACGTTAGCTTTTTCTCTCTACCACCTCACGTAGACCTTGTAAAATTGAGCACCGATCCACCCCTCTCTGCCTTCTGTGCCTCAAAATTGATCTAAAGGGATAAAGGGTGCAGGCCAGAGATTCACTGTTGAGATTCACAGAAATTAGCTCCCCAGTTTTGGGGCTCTCAGGAAGAAATCTATAGGTATACACAGGTCCCTTAAGCGGGGGTGTATTTGGAATGCAGTAGCCCTGTGTACAAGATCATTAGTTGGACCCCATTCCTCGGGAAAAGTAAAACTAAAGCTTCATTCACACTGGTCTTTGTGAAGCTGTGTAAATCTCAAGGAAAAGGCATAACTCTGGGCTATAAGCATAGACAGCAACAGTCTGGAAGGGCTATCTCTACTAAATTAAAAACAACTGGTCCTATCTCCCAAGAAGCATGGATTGGTACATCCCAGTAACTTCAAGAAGAAAAAGGGGGACAAAGAAAGGGGAATTTTGGGTATTTTACGGTACCAATAAATACAGTAATTAATACATAGGTATATAAAAATGTAAAATCTTTATTCAATATTAACCAACAATCACTATTCCTTAAGTCCGTCAGAGAAACAACCCCAACGTGCTTCAACTTGTTAGTCTTCCTCGGGACAACTTGTTTTTGAGAATATATAATCCCCCGAGGAAGACTAAGAAGTTGAAACACGTTAGGGTTGTTTTTCTGGCGGACTTAAGAAATAGTGATTGTTGCCATACACTTACATAACATATTATATTGAGCCGTTTTTATAGGACCCTTTTTCTATGTATTATACAATAATTTTTATGGTTAATATTGAATAAAGATTTACATTTTTATATAGATATGTAATCATTTCTATGTTTATTGGTACCGTAAATTCACAAAAATCCCCCTTTCTGTGCACCCCTTTTTCTTCTCTCTCCACTAAACCTGGCCTGTCATCACCTCCTCTTGATGTGTGGCCCATTGACAGAGCACCAGCACATCTGTCTATCCTAGCACATCCTTTTACTGCCTAGCCATGCTCTCAGGTTCCCCTCACAGCCACCCGCACCCACAACCCCCATACAAGTCAAGCACCTCACCACTTGGCTTGTGGTCCAAGCCAAGGCCTTCTTCCCCTCTCATCAGATGGCTTCAGGGAATAAAACAGCCAACAGTAATGGCCACACACAATATCTGGAGCCAACATCACTCCACAACAATGTCCGCAACAGAGAAAGACAGTGTCTCCTTTGAACTGCAGCTGAAAATAAGAGGCAGTGACTGCGGCTCATACAATGGCCTTTTACAAACCCGCATTTCAATTTTATTTTATGTATATTTAATATTATTTTACCCTAACGGCACATTTACTTTAACCCCAGAGACATGCTGTGTTTTACATCTACATAACATTAAGCTTCAGGCAGGGTAATATATAGAAAGCACCTAAGCCCAATTGAAATACAACTATTATGCCGCGTAACACACGGTCGGACTTTTCGTCTACAAAAGTCCGACAACCTGTCCGACAGACTTTTGACGGACTTTTGGCGGACTTGCGGCAGACTTTCTTACGTACGGACTTGCCTACATACGATCACACAAAAGTCTGACGAATTTGTACGTGATGACGTACGACCGGACTAAAATAAGGAAGTTGATAGCCAGTAGCCAATAGCTGCCCTAGCGTGGGTTTTTGTCCGTCGGACTAGCACACAGACGAGCGGATTTCTGGGTCCGGCGTAGTTACGATGTAAAGATTTGAAGCATGTTTCAAATCTAAAGTCTAAAGTCAGATTTGAGGCTGGAAAGGTCCGCTAAAAGTCCGGGGAAGCCCACCAGCTTTAGTCCGTCGGACTTTTGTAGACGAAAAGTCCGACCGTGTGTACGCGGCATAACACATTAGATGAGGGGAGGGCGATAGTTAATGGGGTATATAGATGTATGCTCTTATTTAATAAGCACACAGCAACAGACAACAAACTGAAACACACAGCAACTAATCTTTTATTGCTGAGACTTATATACTGATCAAGGTCAAATCTGATTGTTTGCTGTGGGTTACTTTACATCACTCCCACTGCTCTGCCAGATTAAATAATTGTGCTGATCATGCTAAAAAGGTTATTGATTGAAATGGATGGTATTTGTTTCATTTTAGTTGAAAATTGTGCAGTTTATTCTGTGCATTCATCTAGATTAGAGGATGCTCATATGGCTTTGTAAGGAACCCCTAAAGCCGCGTACACACGAGCGGAATGTCCAACAGAAAAAGTCAGACGGAAGCTTTTCATCGTCTATTCCAGACCTAGAAATAGAACATGTTCTAAATATTTCCGATGGAACCAATTCCTATCAGGAAAACCGCTCGTCTGTATGCTGTTCCGACGGACCAAAAATGATGCATGCTCTGAAGCAAGTACGAGACGGAAGCTATTGGCTACTGGCTATTGAACTTCCTTTTTCTAGTCCCATCATACGTGTTGTACGTCACCACGTTCTGGACGGTCGGACTTTGGGTTGACCGTGTGTAGGAAAGACCGCTTGAATGAAATTCCGTCGGAGAAACCTTGGGAGTTTATTTCGACTGCAAAACCGGTCGTGTGTACGTGGCATAATAGTACCTGCAGTGCATTATTGGTTTAGATCTCAGGAGGCACAGCTTTCAATGTAAATGACCAGGCAAACTCCTTAATTGGGACACACGTGTAAATAAAATCCTGACCAAGCTTCTAAGGCTGGCCATACATGGTCAATTTTCAAAATAGTTTTCTATTGAAAATCAGAAAATATGTGCGTTTTGTGATCCAATGGTGCAACCATTGATTTTGATATTCGGCCAACCAAGCCTCCAATTTCACCTCATGTTGAAATTTCCAACATGTCCGATTTCTCAAATTCGATGGCCGCACAAAATTTGGCTGTTGCTGCAGCCCACTAATGGTGTGAAATACAAACGAAAATTCTTAGTTAAGATTTTCGAAAGAAAATTCTTTCGAAGTTCGACCCATGTATGGCCTGCCTAAATCTTCCTCAAAATACTTTTTTTTTATTAATGTCTATGTCACGGTTCGGGGACTTCTCCCTACTTCCTGTATGACACCAGATTCTGGCTGCTCCCGTTTTGATCAATTCCCCTCACTCTGTGTAGGGATTTGGGATAAGGTAAGGATTACATTTTAAGGCATGTCAGGAGTTTAGTTTTAGTTTATGTCAGGAGTTTAGTTTTAGTTTAAAGTAGTATTAAACGCTCATCTGTTTTTAGCTAAAGACATTGAGCACAATAAATTACATATTTCATAGAAAACTATTTGTTAAGATTCTTACTACAGCATTTGCAGTTTACAACTTTCAATGCTACTGGCTCCTGCTCTCTTAGTGCTGCTTCCCTGAACTTCACAGGAAAAAGTTAAAGTGGTTGTAAACTGTGGGGCGCTTTTCTTTTCTGATCTGCAAGGCAAAGGCATAATGTGCTAGTAAGCATCACATACTAGAACATTATGTGGAACTTACCTGAAAACAAAGCATGACATTGCATCGTTGGAGGCCGCTTCCATCTTCACCCATCTTCCTTTGGAGTCTGTGGACTCCAGCTGTGTGACTGGCTGGAGCCGCAATGACGTCACTCCCGCACATGGGCGGTAGAGCCACTGTTTACGGCACAGGAATCTGAAGGAACGACCTGGGTGGCCATTCCTTCAGAGCGCATGCGCCGATGACCTTATCGGCTGCATATATCGTAAATATGTCATAAACGGCACACGTTTAGGAGATATTTACAGTACCTATAGGTGAGCCTTATTATAGGCTTACCTATAGGTACAAGTAAAAGACTGAAGTTTACAACCCCTTTAACTGCGGACAGTGCAGACTGGAGCCAGCCTGTTAGCTTTGACAATGGAGGGGGAAGGAGGAGCAGTGGAGTGCCTTGTCATTCTGGACTATTGGGCTGTGTGTTTCTGTTGATTCACACAGCATAGGGAGACACAACTCTAGTTCCTGCATGCAA
Organism: Aquarana catesbeiana; assembly: GCF_042186555.1. Lineage (NCBI taxonomy): Eukaryota > Metazoa > Chordata > Amphibia > Anura > Ranidae > Aquarana > Aquarana catesbeiana. Next base: position 221,274,413 of record NC_133330.1, on the reverse strand, counting down.
GGGTGGCTCCACAGGATGTTGCAAGAGAAAGGAGCTACATGAAATAGGAAACCTGGGCAGCAATTACAGCAAGTTGTTTTTTTCCTTTTGGGACAGGGGTTTGTATCATCCCTGTAACTTCAAGAGAATTTGTTATTTTAAAAAAAACAACAGACTTAGTGGCTGGATAACCAGATGAAAAAGCCTGGAACAGAAAAATAATGCAGTCATCATATCCAAGAATTGGTAAGCTGCAATATTATACATGTATGCTTTTGGGTTTACTACCGATTTAAGGATGTAATAATTGTTACATTTTTAGGGTTAGGTTAAAGCAGATATTTTTCAGCGTAGGATAAGTGTTTAGGCATGAAAAGTTAAAGCTAGTATTAAGCTGGGTTCACACCTCCATAAGAAGCGGCTCATGGCAGGGGTCCAGTGCGTCCCTGTTCACCGTTTTAGGTCCAATTTCGGTTTGAAGTTTTTGGCTGAATTCGAACCTTAAACAGACCAGAAGATGCACAGGACTCCTGTCCAATTCACTCCGCAGCTGTTCCAGAGCTGTGTGAACCGGTTCCATTGAGAGCCAGTCACAGGCTCCTGACATGCGAATTGGATGTGGAGAAACCCATATCCAATTCGCAATAGTGTGAACCCAGCCTTACAGTGCCTTGAAAAAGTATTCATACCCCTTGACATTTTCCAAATTTTCTCATGTTACAACCAAAAAACGTAAATGTATTATTGGGATTTTATGTGATAGACCAACACAAAGTGGCACATAATTGTGAAGTGGAAGGATAAGGATAAACGGTTTTGAAATGTTTTTACAAATAAATATCTGAAAAGTGTGGCCTGCATTTGTATTCGGCCCCCCTTTACTCTGATACCCCTAACTAAAATCTTGTGGAACCAATTGCCTTCAGAAGTCACCCAATTAGTAAATAGAGTCCACCTGTGTGTAATTTCATCTCAGTATAAATACAGCTGTTTTGTAAGGCCCTCAGAGGTTTGTTAGAGAGCCTTAGTGAACAAAACGCATCTTGAAGGCCAAGGAACACACCAGACAGGTCAGGGGATAAAGTTGTGGAGAAGTTTAAAGCAGGGTTAGGTTATAAAAAATTATCCCAAGCTTTGAACATCTCATGAGGCACTGTTCAATCCATCATCTGAAAATGGAAAGAGTATGGCACAACTGCAAACCTACCAAGACATGGCTATCCCACTAAACTGACAGGCCGGGCAAGGAGAGCATTGATCAGAGAAGCAGCCAAGAGGCCCATGGTAACTCTCGAGGAGCTGCACAGATCCACAGCTCAGGTTGGAGAATCTGTCCACAGGAAAACTATTAGACGTGTACTCCACAAATCTGGCCTTTATGGAAGAGTGGCAAAAAGAAAACCATTGTTGAAAGAAAGCCATAAGAAGTCCCATTCACAGTTTGCGAGAAGCCATGTGGGGAACACAGCAAACATGTGGAAGAAGGTGCTCTGGTCAGATGAGACCAAAATTTAACTTTTTGGCCTAAAAGCAAAACGCTATGTGTGGTGGAAAACGAACACTGCACATCACCCTGAACACACCATCCCCACCGTGAAACATGGTGGTGGCAGCATCATGTTGTGGGGATGCTTTTCTTCAGCAGGGACATGGAAGCTGGTCAGAGTTGATGGGAAGATGGATGGAGCCAAATACAGGGCAATCTTAGAAGAAAACCTGTAGAGTCTGCAAATGACTTGAGACTGGACCAGAGGTTCACCTGCCAGCAGGAAAACGATCCTAAACATACAGGCAGAACTACAATGAAATGGTTTAGATCAAAGAATATTCATGTGTTAGAATGGCCCAGTCAAAGTCCAGACCTAAATTAAATTGAGAATCTGTGGCAAGACTTGAAAATTGCTGTTCACAGCTTTTCATCCAATCTGACAGAGCTTGAGCTATTTTGCAAAGAAGGATGGGCAAAAATTTTATTTTCTAGATGTGCAAAGCTGGAAGAGACATCCCCAAAAAGACTTGCAGCTGTAATTGCAGTGAAAGGTGGTTCTACAAAGTATTGACTTCAGTCGGGCTGAATACAAATGCACATCACACTTTTCAGATATTTATTTGTAAAAAAAAATTTTAAAAACATTTATCATTTTCCTTCCTCTTCACGATTATGTGCCACTTTGTGTTGGTCTATCACACAAAAATCCCAATGTTTTTGTATGTAACATGACAAATGTTGAAAATTTCAAGGGGTATGAAAACTTTTTCAAGACACTGTAGCTTTAGGATTAAAGTTAAGGGGAATTATTTGATTTAGTGTTAGGGTAAAGGTTAGATTACTGGTCCAGGTATTAGGAGGGAGGTTAAATGAAAAGGGTTAATATCAGAGCCAGGTCTAAGTTTAAGGGCCGCTTCACACCATTGCATGTTGGTGTTTTTGTTTTTTTTCTGCCTGATCCATTTTTCATTGAACGCAACAGAAATGCATCAGAGTAGCGTGTGTTGCCACTTGTTGCAATACACTTTATATTGCTCAAAACATGCATCATATCGAGTGTTGACGTTTGTCATGGCATGTGCTGATGCAACAACAGGCATTTGAATGTTGAGAAGCTTAGTGTTAGGGTCAGCTGCAAGGTTGAAAGCAAGGGCATGTGGAGTTTTTTTTTTTTTTAATGGTCCTGAGAAGCCCTGCAACATACATCTGCAGTGAATGTACTACAATGCAACAAAATTGTCTTTCTTTGTAAACAAGAAATGCTCTCAATACCAAGGCCTTTCACCTGAACTTCATATGCATTACATCGCATCTGGTGTGAACAAACTATCCAACCACAACTGAAGTGAGCTCTATGAGAAAAGCAGGTGACATTTTAGAATACGTTGAAGGATAGTTAGCTGATAATCTAATCTTGATCTAATCTTGTCAAGCAAATTAGATCCTCATATTAAATTGTCATTATATATGCTTTTTTTAAACGCTGTTCTTTAGTTTATAATCTTTGATGTTATCTAACAGCTGGCCAGCACTGGGACAACCAGGATGAAAAATTGCAGGGAAAATTCTATTTTAAATAGCTGGGACACTGTGGTTGATTTACTAAAACTGAAGAGTGTAAAATCTGGTGCAGCTCTGAATAGAAACAAATAAACTTCTCGTTTTTTTGGCAAGGCTTAATTGAACAAGCTGAAGTTAGCCTGGCCATATACGTTTCAAATTTCCCAGGGCTACAGGAAAGATATTTGAACGATTCCCCCATCAACACAAACAGTGCAGACAGGGAAATCCCTCCTGCCGAGCAATTGTCTTTTCCCGGGAGGGGAAGCCATCCCCACCGGGAGAAGATAGTGATTATTGCTAACGGCTAGATACCGCTAGCAAAAGTTGCAAGAGAATATGCAGGCTGGTTAAGATTCAAACCGTGTATGGCTGGCCTTAGAAGCCGATTGGTTACCATGCACAACTGCACCAGATTTTTGCACTCTCCAGTTTTAGTAAATCAACCCCAAAGTGTGCTAGGAACAGAAGACATGCACAGTGAGTCTTTCACAAGTGGCAGTACTGGGACTGTCATTGTTTTACTGACTGGAGAACAACTATATAGAAAGTTTTGCATGGAGTTCTTTACCACTCATCTAAGCTACATGCAGTTCACAGATGGGACAAAAATGGACATAAAGACTAAGCTCTTTTTTTCAAATAAGCAAAACAGATGCATATGCTGAACCATTGCTGAATCTGAGCAGTTATTGCCTACATCAACCAATCCAGTTTTGCCTTTCACGTTTCTAAAGCAATGTGGGAGAAAGGAAGAGAACATGTCACTGGCTGTTACAAGCAACAAAAACAGTATCTTCTTTAGACAGTGTTTATTTTTGCCTTGTGTGGGTTATCCTTGATGGGTAGTGGCTTATTGAAATGGGTATGGCCTAGACCACAATGGATAGTTATGTATGGATTTTGGTTGGTGTGGTGAAACAACAAACAGTATGATTATGGCATTATTGTAAATGCACAAGGAGATGGCTATTGTCAGTGGTGCCTGCTTGAGAAATTCACAAAACTGTATTTCACGTAGAATCATTTTTTTTTTTTACAATTTGTTCTATTTTTTGATAACATAAAACTGAAAAAAAAATTTTAAGTTTTGCTAACACAGCAATTACAAAGCTATATAGTCTCACTGTCTAGGCACATGCAGGCCCAGCATGGTTCACAATACATTCTACCTCTACTAGTTCATGCATCTATCATCTATGTATATTATTCAGGCAAATAAGGCATGCATTGGAAATTCCTCTCTGTTCCCAATACACTATTCTCATGCAGACAAAGAGGTATTAGTTCATGTCACATAGGACAGAAAAAAAAAAAAACAGCACTCCATCAAGCAAACATCAAGAATTGTACTGCTGGAAAGGCCAGTAGACATTCTCCAAAGCACTACCTAGCAGTAAAAGACTCAACTCAAGCCATGTTCATTCAAGGTTGGCCATAGATGAATTTATCAGCATCTTTTGCTTTCTTTATGACTACATGACTATTGTCTACACAGTACACCTGACTCTTGTAGTTTAAGGTCTTCTAAGTTGAATGCCTGTTGATCCCACATCCCAAAGTGCCAATGCAGGCAGACACTGCTGACATTATTTGTTGGTGCTCAGCACACTTGGAAGGAAATGCTTCACTGAGCAAGCATGTTTAAGGTCATGCAGCTCATTACACCCTTTTACCGCCCCCCAAGGAGCATTTAGAAGCATGAAGCCTGTCTGTATAGGGCCTCAGTATAATAAATCTAATAAATCTGAGGTGTCAATATCTTAGTGAATAGGTAGAGTAAAGCAGCCCATGGATGAGCTACTTTGAATGAAAAAAAGGACTTGATTCCCCCCATCCACACATTCAATGTGAATAGAGAAATCCTCCTGCTGAGCTACTGTATTCTGCAGCACAAAAAAGTACTGTAAACTTTCCAATATTTTACATTTCACATTGTGTTTTGAAGGACCACAGTAAGTGGACTTGAATAGAAATGTGTAAGATAATGCCCCCTGATGCAGAAAGCAAGGCTTATTTAGGAACTACAGCATAGTGCGCTGGTGGGAAATAGGAAGTGAGATTTATTTTTTCTTGTGTATCGGTGCATCTCACAGTGGATGTCAGCAAGTCCTTATTTATGCATGTGGACTTTTACGGAACTGCAGCACCAGTTATTGACTTGTCCCCATTTAAGTAACTTCCTGAACACTGGGCCTCCATATTACTAGAGTGCATGTCTGACACGCCCAGTATATAAAATCTGGCTTTACAAAGTGTTTAAACTCCTGTTAATCTAATTAGGATTTAAGGTATTATAGGGTATTAACACATGCTGATCTTACATCACATTAGAGCACGGTGCCTGAAAAGTTCATTCATGGCCAACCTTACCAACTTGTCTGCTTGTGCTACTGCAGTATAAGTAGGTATGGCACTCACCAGTACATAGTAGTAAGCATACAGAGCTGCCACATGATGCGTCACAAAATATTTATCACCAATCGCCTTCCAGTAGTATAAAATAAGCAACAAGTCTGCAAGAGAAGAAAACACAAAAGCTTATAAACAAAGTTTAAGGAATAAAGCAATAAGAAATAAACGCGTTGAAGAGCCCTCTCGCATCCTGGGCCCAAGCTGAACATTAAAGCCAGACTGTTGCTTATTGAAAATGTTTTTAAATAAGGCCAGACTGAAAAGAACAGAATACTTACCTTTCCCGAGTGTCTGTTCAGCTATGCAGTCTAAAAATTCTTCCTCATTCAACACTTCCGAGTGAATCAGATTGGTGCTCTCTCTGTTCTGTAATTCCTTCCTCCAAATCCTATGTCACTACAGGATGGAACCACAGAGACATCTGACCAACCCAGAAGTGTGCAGAACATGGAAGACATTTCAGCTAGCTTAGTTCTATAACAGAGTCAAGCTTGGTATTGAGGGCAGGAGGACATTAAGTATTAATTCCTTCCTAATAAGGCTGGCCTTATTTAAATAAAAAAAACATACAGCAAAAAAAGATAAGATGAAGCCTCACTCCCTCCTTTTGTCAAATGCCACACTCTACTGACCATGGTAGTTCTGGCTGTTTACAGTAGAATGATAATGGGTAGGGCAAAGGTGGAGGCACCACATTTCGGGTTAAGCAGGTGTCAAGATGCCAGTATGAGCCTGGGATTTAAGCAGGGCTCTAAAGGGGTGAATATGAAGACCGAGAGGGCTTGCTTACAGTAGCCTGCACAGAAAAACGAGTATAGAAATGCATGGACAGAGAGCTCTGGGTGGTATGTAAAAATGCAGACATATGGCATTTTTCTACACTGCACTGCTCTTGATCTGAGGGATCAGTTGTAGTGTGAATAGAGCATTTTTAAGTACAGAAAAATACAGGTTTTCTTAACACAAGTGTGAACAAGCCCAAACACAGGTAGTTGCAGGCACCAAAAGGTGTCTGCACTTTAGCACTGTTGCTACCTTAGAAATACTTAATGCCAAGTCAGGTTCATTTTAAATAAACTTTATATTCTTGAAGTTTTAAGAACCATGTTTCTTTTAAGGGTTGCATACTTTATATCTGCTATCCAGATACTGCGGGGTTGATTTACTAAAACTGGAGAGTGCAAAATTTGGTGCAGCACTGCATAGACACAACCAACTTCCAGGTTTTTTTTGTCAAAGCTTAACTGAATAAGCTGAAGTTAGAAGCTGATTGGCTGCAATGCACAGCTCTACCAAATTTTGAACTCTCTTTAGTAAATCAACCCCAGTGTAACAAACTACTGTCTGTGACATGTTGCTGACCAGGACAGCCACTGCACTATCAAGGTCTAATCACATAGCTGACAAGGTTTTGTTCAGACTTTGCATTGAACCAAATAAACCAGAGAATTCAAGGGCACAGAGGAATCCATAATACCGTGTGACTATATTTCAGATTACTGGATTTCTGTATGAGCTTTATATTTTAAAATATTTCATTTAATAAAGCTGGCCATAGACAAATACCTTCATCCACACAAACAAGGTGGATGGAGGAATCCCCCCAACCCCCTGTCAGGACATTGTAGTCTGACAGTGGGTCCCACCAGTGTCAGAATACACGGATTAACATACGTTTTCCAGCATGTCCCTTCTACAGAAGTCAATCAAACAATCAACTTCTTTTGAGCAGGGAAAGACACAAGCCGGCCAAAATTCGACAGCTTCCTGCTGAACCGGCCACATCTTGAACAGTGTATGGCCAGTTTAAGAGTACTGGGTCATAAGGGTCTTCTATTTAATATTATTATTTATTCACTATATTTGTTATATGAACAGGGATCTCTTTTTTCTTCATTAAAAATGTTGAGTAGCGCAATGGGTACTTGTCCTTTTGTTTTTTACTGTGTTTATTTTTACTCTTATAAGCATAGGGTATTATTTTCTGAAAACTCACAGAAAATATACCACCAACCCCTTTGTGGGTGTTTTTTTCCCTTCCCCATAGAGAATGATCCTTTCGCCAACTGCACAGACAGATTAAATTCATCCAGGCCAGGAAGTCTGGAGCCAGCTTGGTGCAAACAAGACCCCATTCTGTAACATACAGTTACCTGAGATGAGGTAGCCTGAGGTTATTGCAACATTCAGCTTGACCAAGTATGGATCCCCCCTGAAAAATATAAAACCACACAGAAATCATTTCAACATGTCCGAAAAGAATATCTACATAGCTAGAGGTTTTTCAAAGTGAGGAAAGCAGTTGTTAAATATATTAACCTTTCTCCTGGCTTTTGTACTGCACTGGGTGGTGTCATCCTCCTCTCAGCGACATGCAGGCAATGCTGAGTACCAGTGGCGGCTGGTGGTAATTTTTTTTTTTTTGGGGGGGGGGGAACAGTGCGCCCGACACCGCGCCCCCCCACTGTCGTGTCGGGTCAGGTCGGGTCGGTCAGTGCACTTACCCCATCCATGGCAGGCAATAACGGACGGCTTCCCCTTCCTCCGTGGGCATGTGCCCCTTCCCCTGATCAGCGGCTTTCACCTCCTTCCTCCTCTATGGCGGACAATCAGAATGCTTCTCCTTTCGGCCAATCAGGAAACGTGTCTCAGAAACGCAATTCCTGATTAGCGGAGAGGCGATTCAGTGTGAGAATAGTGATCATTTATTCGCTATTCTAACACACCTGGGTGGGCTCCGAGCGCAATGCTCTGCGCCCGGAGTCCACCCTATTTTGAAGCCTATTAAGAGCCTTTGGCTCTGATCAGTGTTTCAAAAAAACACCCCCACCACTGTAATTCATGTGTCCGGTATCCTGAAAGGGACTGGACGCATGGATAGGGGATGGCGGCAGCATGGATAGGGGAGGAGGCGCCCGTGTGGCCTTAATGGATGGGCTACCCCTGCTGAGTAGCCTGAACATTGCAGGATGACCCTCAAACACAGTGCAGGCATGTGTGGTCATCTAGTGGAAATTCTATATTGCCTAAATGGTTGTTGCAAGACTTCACTCATATCTGTATCACTTTCTCACATTGTGTAACCCCTGCATGGGTGACTTGCTGTACCATTACTTTTGAGTGCAAGAATAAAAATTATTGTACCAGAAACATAGTGCATGTATGTGTTTTTGCGATATTTGGGCATTCCCCAAGATCTTTGCCAGAGGGCGGATGATACCATCCTAACCTAGGTGCCGTGGATGGAAGCTGGTGGAAAGTATATTTTATTAAAAAAAATTATCTACAGTTTTTCTTTATAAATATTTTTTTTTTCAACCTTTTTGGCATGGGGTAAAGAAGTACTCAATAAGCTGACCTTGGTCCATATACGCAGAGTTCACGTTAACAAGTCCTCCTCCTCAACTCATGTGACCTGTACTACACTTAACACACAACCAAGACCTGAGTATCCACATGACTCCTTTCCCAGTCTCAACACTACATTTCCACAATCACTTTCTGTAGACCACCCAACACAAACCTATGAACTTTCTGAAGTATGGTTAAATCTCTTTTGTCCATGCTTATCCTGTGGGTTCTAGGGGTGCACTTAGTTCTGCACTCCTGTGACAAGACTGATCTGAGAGATTATGTCTTTTGTTGAAAAAATAGAATGAATCCTCTTTGGGTCACAAGGAAGTATCACTTTTTATCACTTCTTACTTCCTGGAAACTAGGTGGGAAGATCAGATGATCGGTTCCAGTGTAGCATGAGGAGAATCCTGCTGATCCATGCTATCTCGGGGGCTGGAAATGCCAAATCTGGGATCATTTTGTACACAGGGTGCAGAACGTCTTATGGAAGTTTTAGAAAGATTAATGGCTGCATGTTTAAAGGCTCATTTTTAAAAACAGCAATTTACTAAATACATTCTGCTGCAAATATACATGTTCTATGAAGTTTTTGTTTTGTTTTTTAAAACAAAAGTGGAGTTTTTATTAAGTTGTTTTTACATGTATGTTGCTAGTCCTTGGGTGTGTCCAGATTTTGCCTATCTTAGTGTCTGGGACCACAGCCCATTACTTATCTAGCCCCCCGCGGCTAACTACACACATTGTACCAAGTGCCAAGGTACATGCATAGCTCCCAACTGTCCCTGATTTCGAGGGACTGTCCCTGATTTGGAGCAATGTCCCTCTGTCCCTCGTTCCTCCTCACTTGTCTCTCATTTTGGTCTGATCTATATAGTTGTATATAAAATGCACTTTTTACCTTTCAAAAAGTGTTTGCCAGTGCTAAACCTTTCATCCAAATTCTAAATTGGTTCATTTGTAAATTTTAAAAGCCAATATAAAGGAATAGTAGTGGTAAAAAAAAGCTCTTGTGGATTTAATTAACCTTTTGTTTTGGTTAATTCTCCTTTAAGAGGGTGTGGCAGGGGGCGTGTCCTATGCCTACATACGTTTGCTAGTAGGTGTCCCTAATTCCCATCTCAAAATGTTGGGAGGTATGTACATGTCCAAACAAGATTCAGCCCCCAAAGCAACATTATAGGCCATCCCCAAAACATGTGGTCCGTGTATCTTTCCTAGGACTTTACTGAGCCTGCACTAATCCAGATGCACTGCTTCCATTGTTGTAGTACAAGGCAGTAAAGAGTTTTGTTGAAGAGCTGACTGAAGAATTTAGCCCTGGTTCACCATACCTGCCAACATTTTGAGATGGGAACGAGGAACACCTACTAGCAAATGTATGTAGGCATAGGACACGCCCCCTGCGACATCCCCTTAAAGGAGAATTAACAAAAAAAAAGGTTAATTAAATCCACAAGGTTTTTTTTTTACCACTACTGTTCCTTAAGATTGGCTTTTAAAATTTACAAATGCCGCAATTTATAATCTGGATGAAATGTTTAGCTCTGGGAAACACTTTTTAAAAGATAAAAAGTGCATTTTATATACAACTATATAGATCAGACCAAAATGAGGGACAAATGAGGAGAAAAGAGGGACAGAGGGACATTGCTCCAAATCAGGGACAATTGGGAGCTATGGTTCACACTAGTGCGATTTTGAAATTGCGCTACTTCAGCACGATTTCAAAGCTGCAGAATAGTGCGATTTTCACCTCCGATTTCATTGTGGCTTCTGACTTCGTTAAACAGAAGTCTATGCAAGTTGCTGAGCAGGAGGATGACAGGTTCGTGTCTACTCCACCTATTCAGAGCGGACATTCACACAGCTTGCTGCTCCATCGAAGGCAATGGGTGGTCCAATTGGGTCCACCTAAAAAAACGTCAGGCGGACCCGGTTGGTCCGCCCGTGTAAAAAAGGCCCTAAGGTAAACATGAACTACTTATGCACATAAACTCCTCCATAAGTGAGAAGAGTTCCATCACAAAAGCAAAAAACTGAGGTCACACTGAGTGGGTTAGGATTACAGGGAGTACACCCAAGTGCTGCATGTCCAAAAGCTTTGCCTATATCCAATCACCTGAAGGTACAAGCCTTGAACCCAGCACTCTCACCTTTATGAGCCTTCTTACCTCCTGCATCATGTGAGTGGCTAGTGTTAGCCTGCTTTTAATAAAATGTTTTGTTCATACTACACTTAGGGGCGCTCTTCCTTTTCTGCTTTCCACATTTATACAGAGCTTGCTTAAAACTCCAAGGATCGGCAGCCATTAGTGGACTATCTTCCCCTTCCCAAATTGGACTTTCACTATGGATTTTTGGCCAGTGACTGCATCCTACCAGCAGGCGTATACTCCATACTTTTACCTTATCAATTAGTCATAAATCTTTTTTTCTTTTCTTACTGGAAGTCTTAAGAAAGTGAGCATTTATTAAATATAAAATGGTGACAGTTCATTTTTCAGTGGATTATAAATTATCTGCTAAAACTATTCTATGAAACAGTATGCATATGCAATACATCAGTCAGCCCTGCAAGAAGGGTGATAAAACACGATCATCTGTCTTACATAGTACAGCAGTCATCCAGCACTTACTGGAAACGAGTCACCAAAACATACAGTAACTGGTTTGTTCATTTGTCACCACTAAAAAGTATAATTGAACGAAAATTCTTTATGTGGTATTTCAGTGCCCAAGCCCTTCTATTACGTTAACTCCATCCAAATCTAAAAAATGATATTCGTTTAGGGTTGATGTGTTCTTTATAGAATGAAATAAATAAATTAAAAGCAATGGAGCTTCAAAAGTATTCTTCCGCCTGAATGAAAAAATGCATTTATTCCGTTATGGAAGAAATGAAGCTTGAAACATTTCTAGAAGCAGCTGTCAATGAAATCAAATGAAGTGCATTTGTTGCAGCTTTGATAACAAATTGTAAGTCAGCACACCAAATTGAACTTTTCTAAAGCAAAAACAGATCAATAAAAAAATAAAAGGAGATAAAGAATTACATGCAAGAACCTGATGTGATTATCTCAAGAAAGGGACTGATTATTATTGATTATAGCATGATATTGGTTTAGTGGCATTGTTCTCCAAGCCCAATTCTAGGCAAAACAAAAATTCTACCTTTGCAGTGAGCCATGGGGAACTGCAAAGGTTAAAGCGTTTGTTACCCCAACACTTCATGTTCCTGATATGTTCCTGCTGTACAATTGTATGAAAAACTATCCTGTTCTATTTGCATTGCTTCGTTTATGTGAAATCCCTGGTGTTCCTAAAAATCCCTTTGCTTTCCTATAAAAACTAACCACAGGAGAGCACACCATGGTCAGTTCTCTAGCTATGTGTATTGTGTGCTCTCCTCCAATGATCAGACTTGTCCTAACAGGCTGCACAGTAATTTACTGGGAAGCTCAGTGTGCTGCTGCTACTCCTCCCCCCAGCTCTTATGCAGCTGAGAACAAAGGGAATGTAATCACTTATAAAAAAGGGAACAAATGATATTTATAATGTTTTTTTATATCTATACAAAAATGTTTTGCCTTTCATTTTTATTTCAAAATGAGTGGGTTGTTTTACAAGGTGATCATTTACAATCACTTTAAATGCTTGTTAGGTCCAGGATTTCATGAATAAAGTTTAATACGTTGTGCCAGCAGGCTCCCTCCAGTGGTGCGACCAGTCCCACAAACCTCTTCTCCAAGGTGCACCTGGCCATGATTGCACTCCTGCCTTCTCCATATACCAGTGTTAATAACCCTGCATCATACATGATGACAAGAGACCAGACATGTGCGATTCGGTTCGTAACCAATAGATTTTCGTACAAATCTGTTAGTATTTGTACATTCGGATCAATTCGAACATCCGAATAGCTGAAAGAACCAAAATACGAAATACAAAATTACGAATACACGAAAATTCAGTAAAAGAAAGAAAATGACATCTATAATGAATGATTTACATTTCGTATTTTCAATCCTTTGTCTGTTCGTAATTTTGTCTGTTCGTATTTTCATTCATGTGTTCGTAATTTTGTCTGTTCGTAATTTCATTTCTTCATTCTTTTGAATGGACAGTGTAAGTGTATCTTAATATGTATGTTCGTAATTTCGTGTTCTCGATTCGTTCTTTCGAATGGGCAGTGTATTAGTGAGTAATGCCAAACAACTACATTCCTGAATCTTTTTAAACTCAGTTGAGGAGGAGCCTGAGTCAGGTCTCATGACTGAGGGAGTGGACTGGAGTAAGTAAGTACTTAGAAAAGCAAGCATAGGATTATTATTCTTTATTTCCTATGAAAGTACGAATCAACGACAAAGGCAATCTCACAAAAGTAACAATTACTAAATTTCGAGTAGTGTACCGAATAAACGAAAATTATTATCTAACAAAATTCCGAATTTGGAATCAAAGAAAACAGAATTAGGAATCATTTCATATCAAAGAGAATATAACTGTTATGAAAATACGAACGAGTCCGAATATAAAAACTCGCGTCTTACGAAATTACGAATTAACGGAAACGTAAAGAAACAAAACAAAACAAATTTTTTGTTGTGCACGTCTACAAGAGACGACCCACAGACTGGCGCTTCATAAGGAAGAGGACAGCACTGGAGCCTGCCATTGCGGGGTCTGGGTAATGCAGGGTACACTTTTTTTTTTCGTTCAACCCAGCAGGATAAATGAAAGATAACTGAGAGATTGCTGTACTAACACAAGCAATGTTAGTGCGGCCATCTAACATCAAACCCTGGACCTAACAAGCATTTAACCTTTGCTGTTCCCCATAGCTCACTACAAAGGTAGAATTTTTGTTTTGCCTGGAGTTGGACTTTGAGAACACAGGCTTTAAACGAATATCATGTGACCAATCACAGCAGATCACGTGACAATGGTATACAATAGATCGCTTCCTTTCTTGGCATCCATTGTGTACAATTATGTTCCTAGGTGTGACTGGTCACATTGATCACATGGTACAGACAGGGCCAATTACAGCTTATCTGTACCATGTGGTTAATCACAACAAAACACACTGAATGAATCAGTTTCATTCAGTACAGTGTTACAGTCCAGTCGTACAGTGTTATTATGTAAACAATGTATTGCTCTGGTCACAGTGTGTTAAAAAATAATATTTTTTTACATACTGTCAGTAGTCAGTGTCCCTGATTAAGTATTATATGATAACACTGTACTGGAGTGGTGACAATATGTAAAAAAATAATAAATAAATTGTGAAAGAACTTTTTTTTTTTACATTTCCTGACTTTCTAAAAAATTGTGACAAAAAATTACAACTTAAAAAAACTTGCCTCCTACTAAACACTTGGACTGTCTATTTTCCAATAAGTGAACTGAACTGCGGTGTACAGACTGATACACCAGCAGCACAGGCCACCATGAAGTGCAGCAGGACCCGGAGAGTGGCCCGGATATTTGGAGTTAGTTCACCATTTAGGCAAACTTACCCTTCCAGTAAGCAACAGATAAACACCATTTGTGCAGTTTTTTCTTATGGAAAAAAAAGGTTTAATCCATATGAGTAAAAAGTGACTGTTTTATGCACCCCTGAGAGTATAATAGTTTATCTCAAACCTTAAACTGGACAGTTTGGCGCGCATGTAAAGGTGGAAGAAAATATGAATAAAGACTTGTGGAAAAAAAAAACACACGATTTCATATGCTGAATGCTATCATAACCAGAATATATATATTTTTTTCTTTTTTTTTACTTAAAGAGGTTATAAACCCTATAAAAAAAAAAAAAAAACTGTACGACAAAGGCATAATGAGCTAGTATGCAGCGCATACTAGCTCATTATGAAATACTTACCTTAGAACGAAGCCCCCGCACAGTGCTGAGACGGCTGACATCTTCCCCCGTGTTTCATCCAGGTTTGCGGGCTCCGGAACTGATTGGCCGGAGCCACGATGATGTCACTCCCGTGGCATCCCGCGCAGGAGCCGCCAATCGCGGCAAAGGGCCCTAAAGAAATGGCACGGTTGGCTGTTTTTTTGGCACACGCTGATGATGTCGGTGGCAGTGTATATAGTAAATATCTCTTAAACGGTGCAAGTTTAGGAAATATTTACAGTACCTACAGGTAAGCCTTATTATAGGCTTACCTGTAGGTTCAATTAAAAAGGAAGACTTTATTTTCTCTTTAAGTGATCTTTTAAAGCTGAATTAAACCCTCCTATCCTTTTCAGCCAAGGAAGCTGCCATGTTAGCCACGCTTTTATCTGCAACCGCCATGGTGCTGCACACGTGATCAGTTATGACACCAGCCATTTGATGGTTTGAGTTTGGTTGCGGACACAAGCAAATGTGACAGCTAGCCTTCCTAGCATGCCGAGAATGTAACTGTTTTTTGAAGCTGTTAATTCAATGGGTTTAGTTCCGCCTTAAAGCAAAAGTAAACCCATCCATTTAACAGTTTAAAAAAACATTTACATTCCTGGCATGTGTCAGAAATGTAACTGTCACATTGTTTGTGCTCTCAACCTAACTGTTAAACCATCCAATGGCTGATGTCATAACTGATCACATGTGCAGCATTATGGCAATTAAAGATTAAACAGAGGGCAAGATGGCAGATTGCTTGGCTGAAAACAATAGGAGGGTTTACTTCCACTTTAATATAAACATCTTGTTTCCAAATAAATGAAAAAAAAAAAATCTTCATGTTCCTAAAATAAAGTAGGGAATACATAGGAACTGCCATTTCTGACGTTATTCTGAAAAATTGCCATGTTGTCTCTGGCTTCTATACTTTCTGATTAACTGACCTGGAATAAGTACGTAGCAAGAGAAGTCAGAACGCCTGATTTGCATAAGTAATCTGGCTCAGTAATTTGGAAGGTACCAATGAAAGCCAGGCAACTAGAATTTTGAAAAGCAAAGGTCAGCAATTTGAACCATCATATTACTCTCAGGGGCATTTTCCATAAGGCCTTTACAGGCATGTGATTATCCAATAAGCCCAATGGATAAGCCTGGAGATAAACAAAAAATGTTTAACTACATCTTTATACATATCAGAGCACCCTCATCTTCCTTTCTCAGAGACGGGTGATTATACCTGCAAATCATTGCTGCCTAGATCACCTGGTCGCTTGTCAAAAATCTTCCAGGCTGGACACATACCTGCGCTCTGCAATCCTATGAATTCTGAAGAGACTGTAGAGTACATCATTAGCCCTGGTGCAGAGTGCTCTGATATTTAAAGTAAAACTATAAGGCAAAACTTGTTTTCATTTTGGATAGAGTAAGGGAGGGTTATAACCCCTGTCAGATTTTTTTTCTGCCATCTGTGCCCCATTGCAGAGATTACACTTCACTTCCTGTACCACAGCCAGACAGGAAGTGAGAGGGAATTCCTGCAAATTAAGGGAATTCCTTGGGAACCCTCAGGTCACCGAAACTAGTGACCCTATTGGATGATTTCCCCCTCTATTACTTTTCTGGGGACAACCCAAAATGTGGGATTTTCTTTTACTTTCACTTTCAATGCTAATAGTAATCAGGAGAAATAGAGAGGGTGAATCTCCGTAACGGGGGCACAGACAGAAGTAAAAACTGACAGGTGGTCTAATCCCTCTGTAATCTATCCAAAACTAAGAAAAAAAAGTTTTGCCCTTAGTTATACTTTAACTGATATCTGAAATGTAACTGTACCAAAGTTACATTTTGCATACAAATAAAGAGAGGTTGATCATTTGTAATCAACAGGTTTTGATCTACAAACACTTGTCAGTCACCCTCATGTTTTATGTATGAAAATGATCAAAGGATAGCACCTCTTACCAAACTGGGTCAGCATTGACAGCGTCATCGTACAGTAAAATATACAAGCAGAAACATCCGACTACCAGTGCATGGAACGTCGATACTGTCCTGAGGAAGAAAGAACTCAATGTCAGATAAGATGGTTGTAGTTGTATTAGTGCACTTGTAACAAAACAGTTGAGTAGTAGATGTACTGTAGACTTTTTCATTTGCACTAACAATTATTTTATGGACAAGCTTTCTAAAGACCCGCTGTCTTCAGATCAAAGCAGTACTGAACTACTGATACATGGAGGTTAAATGACAGTCTTAAAATTGTACTCCAATCAGATAGAAAAGGCACAAATTCATGCAACTCAGTATTCAATAATACATCCTTAACCGCTTCAATACCAGGCACTTTTACCCCCTTCTTGACCAGGCCAATTTTCAGCTTTCAGCGCTGTCACACTTTGAATGACAATTGCGCAGTCATGCAACACTGTACACAAATTAAATTTTTATCATTTTTTTCACATAAATAGAGCTTTCTTTTGGTAGTTTTTAATCACTGCTGGGTCTTTTATTTTTTGCAAAAAAAATGAAAAAAAGACTGAAAATTTTGAAAAAATAAAAAGTTTTTTTTTGTTTCTGTCAGAAAATTTTGCAAAGAAATCATTTTTCTCCTTCACTGGTGTACACTGATGAGGGGGCACTGATGGGCACTGATGAGGTGGCCCTTATGGGCACTGATGAGGCGGCACTGATGAGGCGGCACTGATTAGGTGGCACTGATAAGGAGGCACTAAAATGCCACACTGATGGGCACTGATAGGTGGCACTGATATGCAGCACTAATGGGCATTGATAGGTGGCACTGATAAGTCTGTCTTATGGACAATGATAGACAGCACAGATAGGCGGCACTGATGAGCTGGCACTGAAATGCAGCACTGACTGGCATCACTGAAGAGCACTGATTGGTGTCACTGATGGGCACTGGTTGGTGTCATTGATGGCCACAGACTGGCATCACTCCTGGGCACCGCTGGGGCTGCACTGATAATCAGTGCCCTGATACCAGTACAGGTCACCTCTAAGAGGGGATGCCGCTGATCGGCTCTGCTCACCTCACACTCGGCACTTCTGTGTTTACATGTGATCAGGTGTGATTGGACACAGCTGATTACATGGGTAAAGAGTTGCATCATTGGGTCTTCACCTAGGTTGGGGTCACACCGTGTCCTAGAGACACGGTACGCCCGCGATCGCCGCATTTTACACCCTTGTGGGCACACGAGAGCAGTGACACTGGGGTGGCATCATAGGACGTCGTCCCACAATGAGAGGAGATCCCATCGCTGTTATTTTACTATACGGCAGGCGGGAGGAGGTTAAACATACTTTGTTTTAATGTAAGCAGTGAATCCTGAATTTGACTTGGGAGATGGAGAAGCAGCACCAGGAGCCAATCAGATCATGTGCGGACAAGGAACATGCTGATAAAGGAGAAAGCAGAGTGACAGAGAGATGAGCTCATCGTTCTGCTAATTCTCCTTTTACTGTTCAGTTACAGGCTGAGGGAGGGACAAGACCTTTAAGTTTTACTGAACTGCAGCAGAGAAAAAAAACAGGTCTACCTCTCTACCAGACAGCTGAGAAACTCTCAGAAGTGTTTGGACAGACATACAAATCGTATGGCAGGTATTACTATTATACAGGATTTATATAGCGCCAACAGTTTACGCAACACTTTACAAGATTAGGGCAGACAGTACAAGTACAATACAATTCAATACAGGAGGAATAAGAGGGCCCTGCTCGTTAGAGCTTACAATCTAGGAGGGAGGGTCAAGTTATACAAAAGGGTAATAGCTGTGGGGGATGAGCTAATGGAGAAAATAGTGCAGTTGTTCGATGGAGGCAGTATAGGCTTCTATGAAGAGGAAAGTTTTCAGGGATCGCCTAAAAGTGGATAAATTTGGAGACAGTCTGACAGATTGGGGTAGGGAATTCCAGAAGATGGGCGAGGCTCGGGAGAAGTCCTGGAGGCGGATATGGGAGGAGGTGATGAGGGAGCTAGAGAGCAGGAGCTCTTGGGAGGAACGGAGATGGCGATTAGGTTGGTATTTTGAGACTAGGTTAGTGATGTAGCTGGGGGCAGAGTTGTGGATGGCTTTGTAACTTATTGTTAGTATTTTGAATTTAATTCGTTGGGCGAGTGGCAGCAAATGGAGGGATTGGCAGAGAGGGGTAGCAGACACTGAGCAGTTTGTAAGGTGGATGAATCTGGCAGCAGCATTCATGATGGACTGAAGGGAGATAGTCTATTTAAAGGTAAGCCAATGAGGAGGGAGTTGAATCAGGGAGTGAATCAGGAGCTTTGTGGTTCCATTGGTTAGAAAGGGACGTAGTTTAGAGATGTTGCATAGGTTGAGGCGGCAAGCTTTGGAAAGTGATTGGATGTGGGGCCGTAAGGAGAGTTCAGAATCCAGGATAACACCTAGCACCCTGACATGTGGGGACGGGTGGATGGTTTTGCCATTGCTCTTCACAGACAAGTCAGGGGAAGAGGCACGTGGGGGAGGAAATATTATAAGCTCGGTTTTGGCCAAGCTGAGTTTGAGGAAGTGGTGTGACATCCATACAGATATGTCGGTTAGTAAGTTAGTGATGCGTGAGGAGACTGATGGAGTGAGTTGAGGGGTGGAGAGATAGATTTGTGTGTCATCAGCGTAGAAATTATATTGAAAGCTGTGAGAGGCTATCAGCTGACCCAGGGAAGAGGTGTAGATTGAAAATAAAAGAGGTCCAAGAACAGAACCTTGGGGGACCCCGACAGAGAAGGGAAGAGGAGTGGAGGAAGTAGAATTGTAAGTGACACTGAAGGTGTGTTGGGATAGGTAGGATGAGAGCCACTGAAGTGCACAGTCACGGAGACCGAGGGAGTAAAGTTCTTTGAGGAGGAGGGGGTGGTCAACCATGTCAAAGGCAGCTGAAAGATCCAGAAGTAGGAGTACAGAATAGTGTCCGATGGTTTTTGCAGTTAGTAGGTCATTTGTGAGTTTTAAAAGAGCAGTTTCTGTGGAGTGTTAAGGGCGAAATCCAGATTGAAGGGGATCATGAAGGTTGTTTTTAATGAGGTGGTCACTCAGTTGGTTGTAAACCAGGTGTTCAAGGAGTTTAGAGGAAAAGGGGAGCAGGGAGTTAGGGCGTAGGTTGTTAAGATTGGTAGGGTCCAAGGACGGCTTTTTAAGTATGGGGGTGACCAGTTCATGCTATAGAGCATTGGGGAAGACGCCAGAGGTGAGGGAGAGATTGAAGATGTGGGTTAGAGAGTGTAGGATGGGGTCAGAGGGCGACCGTAGCATATGAGAGGGAATAGGGTCCAGGGGACAGGTGGTTGGGTGGGCGATAGAAAGGAGTTTAGCAACTTCGTCTGTAGTAGCAGATTTGAATAGGGGGAGTGTCAGTTGTACCTGTTGACATGGGGTCTTAGCTGGGGGAGATACCTGTAGAGTGGAGATTTCATCGCGGATTGTATCAATCTCGTTTTTGAAGTGATTAGCGATCTCCTGGGCAGTGAGTAAGTCAGTGGGTGGAGGCGGTGGAGGACAAAGTAGAGAGTTGAAGGTAGAGAAGAGTTTAAGGGGACTAGATGGGAAGGTGTTAATAAGAGCTGTAAAATAGGTTTGCTTGGCCGTGTGGAGGAAATAATAGTATTTTTGGAGGGAAGATTTGTATTGGTTGAAGTCTTTGAGAAACTTAGTCTTGTGCCACAGACGCTCAAGAGCGCAACTACGTTTTTTGAGAATTTTAGTGTCATCTGTTTGCCAGGGTTGTAGGGGTCAAGGCCTGATTCTGCGTGTAGTGAGGGGAGCGAGCTTGTCCAGGGTGGAGGACAGGGATTTACTGTAGATGGACGTGGCTTGGTTGGGGCAGGACAGGGGAGAGATTTTGTCATAGAGGTGGTCAGTAGCAGAATAGAGGAGATAGGAGTTGAAGTTGTGAAAATTTCTACAGGTCATGGTTAGGCGATTGGAGAGAAAGGTGGTGGAAGACAGGGGGAGGGTGAAACTAATAAGGTGATGGTCGGAGAGAGGAAAAGAGTAAAACTGCTCCCTTATATGTATTTCACCTGTGTATTTAGATGTTTGCCTGAAGTTTAGCTTGCAGTTATTTCAGGGCCCATTCACACTTGTGCGACTTGTCATGCAACTTTGGACATGACAAGTCGCAGCCTACTATTTGCAAAGGTACCCATTCAGATCGGTGAGACTTATGCCGCGTACACACGGTCGGACTTTTCGTCTACAAAAGTCCAACGGACGCTGACGGACTAAAGCTGGCTGGTAATCCGATCGTGTGTGGGCTTCTCCGGACTTTCAACGGACTTTTTTAGCCTCAAATCCGACGGACTTTAGATTTGAAACATGCTTCAAATCTTTACGTCGTAAGTACGACGGACCCCGAAATCCGCTCGTCTGTGTGCTAGTCCGACGGACAAAAACCCATGCTAGGGCAGCTATTGGCTACTGGCTATGAACTTCCTTATTTTAGTCCGGTGTACGTCATCACGTACGAATCCGTCGGACTTTTGTGTGGTCGTGTGTAGGCAAGTCCGTTCGTAAGAAAGTCTGCCGCAAGTCCGCCGAAGGTACGTCGGAAGTCTGTCGGACAGGCTGTCGGACTTTTGTAGACGAAAAGTCCGACCGTGTGTACGCGGCATTAACCACTTGCCGACCGCCTCACGTCTATATACGTGAGCAGAGCGGCACGGGCAGGCAAAATCACGTACCTGGTACGTGATTGCCTTCTCGCGGGCGGGGGGTCCGATCGGACCCCCCCCGGTGCCAGCGGCGGTCGGCATTTGGTTGGGAGCGATGAGAGACGAGGGGGAGACCATCCGATCGTGGCCCCCCCCTCGCGATCGCTCCCAGCCAATGAGAAACATCCCCTGCCTCTGTATAGTACACAGAGGCAGAGGATGTGATGTCATCTCTCCTCGGCTGGGCAGTTTCTGTTCCAGCGCCAAGGAGAGACGACATGTAAGTGCACCAACACTCACACACAACACAGTAGAACATGCCAGGCACACTAAACACCCCTGATCCCCCCCCGATCGCCCCCCGATCCCCCCCAATCACCCCCCCCCCAGTCACAAACTGACACCAAGCAGGTTTTTTTTTTTTTTTTCCTGATTACTGCATAGTGTCAGTTTGTGACAGTTACTGTGGTAGGTCTAGGGTACCCCCCTAACCCCCCCTAATAAAGTTTTAACCCCTTGATCACCCCCTGTCACCAGTGTCGCTAAGCGATCATTTTTCTGATCGCTGTATTAGTGTCACTGGTGACGCTAGTTAGGAACGTAAATATTTAGGTTCGCTGTCAGCGTTTTATAGCGACAGGGACCCCCATATACTATCTAATAAATGTTTTAACCCCTTGATTGCCCCCTAGTTAACCCTTTCACCACTGATCACCGTATAACTGTTACGGGTGACGCTGGTTAGTTCGTTTATTTTTTATAGTGTCAGGGCACCCGCCATTTATTACCGAATAAAGGTTTAGCCCCCTGATCGCCCGGCGGTGATATGCGTCGCCCCAGGCAGCGACAGATTAGCGCCAGTACCGCGAACACCCACGCACGCACCGTACACGCACCGTACACCTCCCTTAGTGGTATAGTATCTGAACGCATCAATATCTGATCCGATCAGATCTATACTAGCGTCCCCAGCAGTTTAGGGTTCCCAAAAATGCAGTGTTAGCGGGATCAGTACAGATACCTGCTAGCACCTGCGTTTTTCCCCTCCGCCCGGCCCAGCCCAGCCCACCCAAGTGCAGTATCGATCGATCACTGTCACTTACAAAACACTAAACGCATAACTGCAGCGTTCGCAGAGTCAGGCCTGATCCCTGCGATCGCTAACAGTTTTCTTGGTAGCATTTTGGTGAACTGGCAAGCACCAGTCCCAGGCAGCGTCAGATTAGCGCCAGTACCGCTAACACCCACGCACGCAGCATACGCCTCCCTTAGTGGTATAGTATCTGATCGGATCAATATCTGATCCGATCAGATCTATACTAGCGTCCCCAGCAGTTTAGGGTTCCCAAAAACGCAGTGTTAGCGGGATCAGCCCAGATACCTGCTAGCACCTGCGTTTTGCCCCTCCGCCCGGCCCAGCCCAGCCCACCCAAGTGCAGTATCGATCGATCACTGTCACTTTTTTTTGTAGTGTTTTGGTGAACTGGCAAGCACCAGCGGCCTAGTACACCCCGGTCATAGTCAAACCAGCACTGCAGTAACACTTGGTGACGTGGCGAGTCCCATAAGTGCAGTTCAAGCTGGTGAGGTGGCAAGCACAAGTAGTGTCCCGCTGCCACCAAAAAGACAAACATAGGTCTGTCGTGCCCATAATGCCCTTCCTGCTGCATTCGCCAATCCTAATTGGGAACCCACCGCTTCTGCAGCGCCCGTACTTCCCCCATTCACATCCCCAACCAAATGCAGTCGGCTGCATGAGAGGCATTTTTATGTCCTCCCGAGTACCCCTACCCAAAGAACCCCCCCAAAAAAGATGTTGTGTCTGCAGCAAGCGCGGATATAGACGTGACACCCGCTATTATTGTCCCTCCTGTCCTGATAATCCTGGTCTTTGCATTGGTGAATGTTTTGAACGCTACCATTCACTAGTTGAGTATTAGCGTAGGGTACAGCATTGCACAGACTAGGCACACTATCACAGGGTCTCCCAAGATGCCATCGCATTTTGAGAGACCCGAACCTGGAACCGGTTACAGTTATAAAAGTTACAGTTACAAAAAAAAGTGTATAAAAAAAAAAACAAAAATAAAAAAAAATAGTTGTCGTTTCATTGTTCTCTCTCTCTCTATTCTCTCTCTATTGTTCTGCTCTTTTTTACTGTATTATATTCTGCAATGTTTTATTGTTATTATGTTTTATCATGTTTGCTTTTCAGGTATGCAATTTTTTATACTTTACCGTTTACTGTGCTTTATTGTTAACCATTTTTTTGTCTTCAGGTACGCCATTCACGACTTTGAGTGGTTATACCAGAATGATGCCTGCAGGTTTAGGTATCATCTTGGTATCATTCTTTTTAGCCAGCGGTCGGCTTTCATGTAAAAGCAATCCTAGCAGCTAATTGGCCTCTAGACTGCTTTTACAAGCAGTGGGAGGGAATGCCCCCCCCCCACCGTCTTCCGTGTTTTTCTCTGGCTCTCCTGTCTCAACAGGGAACCTGAGAATGCAGCCGGTGATTCAGCCAGCTGACCATAGAGCTGATCAGAGACCAGAGTGGCTCCAAACATCTCTATGGCCTAAGAAACCGGAAGCTACGAGCATTTTATGACTTAGATTTTGCCGGATGTATACAGCGCCATTGGGAAATTGGGGAAGCATTTTATCACACCGATCTTGGTGTGGTCAGATGCTTTGAGGGCAGAGGAGAGATCTAGGGTCTAATAGACCCCAATTTTTTCAAAAAAGAGTACCTGTCACTACCTATTGCTATCATAGGGGATATTTACATTCCCTGAGATAACAATAAAAATGATTTAAAAAAAAAATGAAAGGAAAAGTTTAAAAATAAGATAAAAAAGCAAAAAAATAATAAAGAAAAAAAAAGAAAAAAAAAAAAAAAAAAAAGCACCCCTGTCCCCCCTGCTCTCGCGCTAAGGCGAACGCAAGCGTCGGTCTGGCGTCAAATGTAAACAGCAATTGCACCATGCATGTGAGGTATCACCGCGAACGTCAGATCGAGGGCAGTAATTTTAGCAGTAGACCTCCTCTGTAAATCTAAAGTGGTAACCTGTAAAGGCTTTTAAAGGCTTTTAAAAATGTATTAATTTTGTTGCCACTGCACGTTTGTGCGCAATTTTAAAGCATGTCATGTTTGGTATCCATGTACTCGGCCTAAGATCATCTTTTTTATTTCATCAAACATTTGGGCAATATAGTGTGTTTTAGTGCATTAAAATTTAAAAAAGTGTGTTTTTTCCACAAAAAATGCGTTTGAAAAATCGCTGCGCAATTACTGTGTGAAAAAAAAAATGAAACACCCACCATTTTAATCTGTAGGGCATTTGCTTTAAAATAATATATAATGTTTGGGGGTTCAAAGTAATTTTCTTGCAAAAAAAAATAATTTTTTCATGTAATCAAAAAGTGTCAGAAAGGGCTTTGTCTTCAAGTGGTTAGAAGAGTGGGTGATGTGTGACATAAGCTTCTAAATGTTGTGCATAAAATGCCAGGACAGTTCAAACCCCCCCAAATGACCCCATTTTGGAAAGTAGACACCCCAAGCTATTTGCTGAGAGGCATGTCGAGTCCATGGAATATTTTATATTGTGACACAAGTTGCGGGAAAGAGACAAATTTTTTTTTTTTTTTTGCACAAAGTTGTCACTAAATGATATATTGCTCAAACATGCCATGGGAATATGTGAAATTACACCCCAAAATACATTCTGTTGCTTCTCCTGAGTAGGGGGATACCATGTGTGTGGGACTTTTTGGGAGCCTAGCCGCGTACGGGGCCCCGAAAACCAAGCACCGCCTTCAGGCTTTCTAAGGGCGTGAATTTTTGATTTCACTCTTCACTGCCTATCACAGTTTCGGAGGCCATGGAATGCCCAGGTGGCACAAACCCCCCCAAATGACCCCATTTTGAAAAGTAGACACCCCAAGCTATTTGCTGAGAGGTATAGTGAGTATTTTGCAGACCTCACTTTTTGTCACAAAGTTTTGAAAATTGAAAAAAGAAAAAAAAAAATTTTTTTCTGGTCTTTCTTTATTTTCAAAAACAAATGAGAGCTGCAAAATACTCACCATGCCTCTCAGCAAATAGCTTGGGGTGTCTACTTTCCAAAATGGGGTCATTTGGGGGGGGGGTTTGTGCCATCTTGGCATTTTATGGCCTTCAAAACTGTGATAGGTAGTGAGGAGTGAAATCAAAAATGTATGCCCTTAGAAATCCTGAAGGCGGTGCTTGGTTTTCGGGGCCCCGTACGCGGCTAGGCTCCCAAAAAGTCCCACACATGTGGTATCCCCGTACTCAGGAGAAGCAGCTGAATGTATTTTGGGGTGCAATTCCACATATGCCCATGGCCTGTGTGAGCAATATATCATTTAGTGACAACTTTTTGTAAATTTTTTTTTTTTTTTGTCATTATTCAATCACTTGGGACAAAAAAAATAAATATTCAATGGGCTCAACATGCCTCTCAGCAATTTCCTTGGGGTGTCTACTTTCCAAAATGGGGTCATTTGGGGGGTTTTGTACCACCCTGCCATTTTAGCACCTCAAGAAATGACATAGGCAGTCATAAACTAAAAGCTGTGTAAATTCCAGAAAATGTACCCTAGTTTGTAGACGCTATAACTTTTGCGCAAACCAATAAATATACGCTTATTGACATTTTTTTTACCAAAGACATGTGGCCGAATACATTTTGGCCTAAATGTATGACTAAAATTTAGTTTATTGGATTTTTTTTATAACAAAAAGTAGAAAATATCATTTTTTTTCAAAATTTTCAGTCTTTTTCCGTTTATAGCGCAAAAAATAAAAACGGCAGAGGTGATCAAATACCATCAAAAGAAAGCTCTATTTGTGGGAAGAAAAGGATGCAAATTTCGTTTGGGTACAGCATTGCATGACCGCGCAATTAGCAGTTAAAGCGACGCAGTGCCGAATTGTAAAAAGTGCTCTGGTCAGGAAGGGGGTAAATCCTTCCGGGGCTGAAGTGGTTAAAGTAGCAGCAATTTTGAAAAGGTGCCTGTACTACTTTTGTGTGACTTTTGATGCATCTTTGGTCGAGAACGTAAAATCGGATCAAAGGCGCTCCAAAGTCGCACTGGAAATCGTGTGACTTTGGAGATGCGCTAATGTGAATGGAGCCTAAAATAAAACAATGATTTTCTAAATCATGATCACTTCATTTTATGACAGTTCTTACTTCTGTGACACTTTCCTTCTGATTCCATAAGCTTTTTAGTCTTTATCTAAATAGTTCTTATTAAAGTGTATCTAAACCTTTGTTTTTTAAACTAAAATAACAAACATGTTATACTTACTTGCTCTGTGCAATGGTTTTGCGCAGAGCAGCCTGATCCTCCTTTTCTGGGGTCCCCCGCCGGTGCTCTAGGCCCCCAGGAAAAGCCATCTTTTTGTGGGTGTACCCATGCATGCTCGCTCCCGAGCCACCCAGTCTGTGTCTATTGATACAGACCAGGTGACTCAGCCCCGCCCCCCATTTCCTTACAGGATTTGATTGACAGCAATGGCTGCTATCAATCTGCCCAATGAGGAGGGAGAGAGAGGCAAGAGCTGTTGCTCTCGTGCACATCGCTGGGTCAGATCGGGCTCAGGTAAGATTAAGTGGAGGTTTGGGGGGGGGGATGCTGCAGCATAGAAGGTTTTTCACCTTAATGCATACAATGCATTAAAGTGAAAAACCTTAAATCGGAACAGTCATTTTTTCAACATTCCATTTATTAAATCTTCTGCCCTTGTTGTTTCAACTTTGGATAGTAAAATATTTTATTTTCTGCCAGTAAATACCTTATACAGCCTACTTCATGTTTCTTGTCTGGTAAAAAGCCTAGGCTTATGACATCATGCACAGCTCTCTCTCTCACTCTCATGAGAATTTGCCAGGAAGAAAGGGGTGATGAGTCATAAGAGGGCCAATGAGAGCTGCAGAGCTGGAGGTGTGACTCCAGGAAGTGAACAGGCAGCAGCTTCAGCTGCCCACAGTTAAAATGGCTGCAGCCAGACTCAGTGGAGGGAGATTTCTGCAGCATATTTGGCAAGTACAGAATCACAGTACATATAAGATAATATGCAAATTGGTTGGAGGGAAGCTTCGGAATGGAAAAGATCTTTTTATTACAAATTATGTGAGCAGACAGTAGTTCCTCTTTAAGGCTTTAGAACCACTTTAACCTTTTTTTTCTACTTGTCCCTAACTTTCACAGATAATAAATTGTTCATTGTGGAGTTTGTTTTACCATTTTGTTAAAATCCCTGCATCAGTACTGCTTTGACCTGAAGAATAAAGAGGATCTTTCTAAAGCTTATTTTACAATGTCCCCATTGGAGGAATTTCCCATCACTTCCTGCTCTGGCCATTAGTGGGACAACAGAGCCTGGGGGGAGGACCCATTTCATTGGTTGTGGAAGTGACCGGGTGGCTGTGTGCATGTATGAATACCCACGCTGCTGTCAACGTAAGCCTTAGGTCAGTGGCAGCAAAAGGGTTATCACCCAATGGGCAATGTAATCTTGGCTAGGTATGTACTTTTAAAGTGACTTTAAATAAGAGACACACAAATTAAAGCTAACTTTTTTAACCAGTTACAGCAGCAGTTTCTTTTGGAAAAATTAGTATAAACAAAATCTGACCAATGTAAGAACTCCTGCCAGTGTTATATGGTTTGTCCCAACCCTTGTAACTGTCACTTTTGCAGCTCCTACTCTTATGTCAAACCTACAGCTGTAGAAAGGAAATAGCCTTTCTGAAAATTCACGAACAAATATGGAATAACATTATTTTCCTGAAATCCACATTAACACTTCAATGGGATTTGTGTGATGCTCAAATCCTAGAGATAAAAAGTAGGAATTTTTACTGAATGAGACATTTCCGTTCCTTCTAGAGCAGGAGTAGGCAACCTGGGGCCCTCCAGCTGTTGTGGAACTACATTTCCCATGAGGCATTTTAAGGCTGGCAGTTACAATTACTCCCAGGGGAATGATGGGACTTGTAGTTCTGTAAGAGCCGGAGGGCCACCAGACTGCCTACCCCTGTTCTAGAGAGTACGTTGACTATACTATAATAATCCCCTTTAGAAAATCTTGATCCATGAGCTTCTATAAATCAGCTTCTTTTCTCTTGTAACTCCTTACCACAAAGGGCCACATTAACTCGCCTGGTTGCCAAGAAAGAGGGGAAAGCTGTTTTAAATTCTCCCTGCATGCATTAGATTACATCCAGGGACACCAGTCAGTGAAATATAAAGCTGAATAGCATTTGTGCATTGCAGGGAAAGCCAGGCCAAGAAATGCCTTTTTATAAAGCTTTGGAAGTTCCCTAATAATCTGAAACCAAATGAACATCCCATATGGCACAAGAGGACAGTGTAACCAGTCAGTGATCAGAGTACAATTGTCACAAGCAAGCTAACAACACAGCTGTGCGACCTTGCATCTCTCTAAAGCTGGACTCCAGAAATTAATAGAAAATATACCCTTGCAGTGGGGTCCTACCGTACGGCAAGAGTTACGTTTCTGGGTGTCATTATCAGGGGTA
This sequence comes from Aquarana catesbeiana, assembly GCF_042186555.1. Taxonomy (NCBI): domain Eukaryota; kingdom Metazoa; phylum Chordata; class Amphibia; order Anura; family Ranidae; genus Aquarana; species Aquarana catesbeiana. The sequence goes on along the minus strand of NC_133330.1, from coordinate 221,245,452 downwards.
ATACTTACCTTACCCCCCTGTCTGGCAGGCCGCCGTGATCTGTGCCGCCGTGATCTGTGCGCCTGGTCCTGCACTGCTCTGGGCCTCAGTGGCATTCCTTCCTCCTTTACGTACAATACAGGGTTAACAGCCCTGCACTGGCTGTTATGACACCAAGGGACCGCCCACAGCGCAGAACACTAGGAAGGAGGGGGGGTAACTATTTTCCCCGCAGAGCCATTTTCTCAACACGTTAAAATCTGAATTTTTGGCTATAAAATGATTTAAAACCCCGGAATATTTAATATGTTCTGAAAGCAGAAGTCTTGTAAAATAAAGACGCAGTTGAAATTTTTTATGTTGCACAAAATTTGTGCAAATACTTTTCCAATTTATATTTTCAAGAAAAAAATATACTAAAATGAATGTTATTGCGCGCACACACACACACACACGCAATTGAATCCCCAATTGTATGTACAAAATAATAGAAGAAGTAGTGTAGAGTAAATAAATACCAAATGTGTCATGCCTCAAAACTGTGCATATCCGAAAAATTGAAAAAAATTATGGTCCTCAAAATGATCAATAGGCGACACTTTAAAAACCTTTAAGCTCATTAGTTTAGAGTAAACCATAAATGAGGGACATATAGTTATTGCTTTCATTTTAAAGGCTTGTTACAAATTTTTTTCTACTTTTTTTTTCCATTAACCACTTCAGCCCCAGAAGGTTTTAACCCCTTAATGACCAGGCCATTTTTTGCGATACGCCACTGAGTTACTTTAACTGACAATTGCGCGGTCGTCCGATATTGTACCCAAATAAAATTTATGTCCTTTTTTCCCACAAATAGAGCTTTCTTATACTTCTACATATTTTTGGTAAATAAGATCACAATAAGCGTATATTGATTGGTTTGCGCAAAAGTTATAGCGTCTGCAAATAGGGCATAGATTTAGGGATTTTTTATTTTTTTTTATTGTTCTTACTGGTAATGGCGGTGATCTGCAATTTTTAGCAGGACTGCGACATACAAATCTAACCCTAAGTGACACTTTTTGGGGACCAGTGACCAGTGACACCAATACAGTGATCAGTGCTAAAAAAAATGCACTGATCAACGTATAAATAACACTGGCAGGGAAGGGGTTAACACCAGGGGCGATCAAAGGGTTAACTGTGTTCCCTCAATGTGTGTTCTAACTGTGTGGGATGGGCCCACTGGGACAACACAGTGATCGCTGTTCCTGATCACCACGAACAGCCGATCTCAATGTTGTCTCCTGTCAGAACGGGGATCCGCGTTGTTTACATAGGCAAATACCCGTTCTACCTCCCTGTGGTGCGATCGCTGGTGGCAGGCAGACATTGAGTCTGCTGGACCCGCACGCGCGCTCCCCGGCGTGCATTGGGTGTGCGCCCACAGTATCTCATGCACGAAACGCCATACAGGTAACGTCGTTTCACGCAGCCGGGCCGCCCTGCTGCAGTATATGTGCGGTGGGCAGTCCGGAAGTGGTTAAAGTTGTTTTTAACTTAAAGTGGTTGTAAACTCCTATTGATTAACTGTACTTATAGATAAGCCTATAATAAGGCTACAGGTACTGTAAATATCTCTAAAACGAGCACCGTTCAGGAGATATTTACTGTATATGCAGCTGATGATGTCATCAGCGTATGCGCTCTGAAGGAACGGCCACCTGTGACATCACACAACTCCGGCCAGTCACACAGCTGGAGTCCGGACCCGGAAGATGGATGCGGCCTCCAGCGGTGACAACGCATTGGTGGAGGGCTTCGTTTGCAGGTAAGTTTCACATTATGTGCTGGTATGTGATGCATACTAGTACATTATGCCTTTACTTTCCAGTAAACAGTGGTTTACTTTCTCTTTAATGAATTCCCTACATTAAGGTAAAAATGTCCCAGTAGCAGTATTGCCCTTACTCCCCCCCCCCAAGAAAGACTTCCAAAGCTGTAAATCAAATCCTGTGAGCAGAGAGCAGGGACGGGGCCAAGCCACATTGTGTGTTACAATGGACCTGGAGGGAGCCCGCACATCTGCTTCCATAGCAAGCAGCTTGCTATTGTGGCAAACACAAAAGAGGAGCAGGGAGCGCCAGCTGGGGACACCTGAATATAAGGTTTGGGGCTGCTCTGTGCAATACCGCTGCACAGAGCAGCTAAGTACAACATGTTTTTAATTTAGATTTTAAAAAAATGTATCCTTTGGAACCACTTTAACTTTGTTGCCATCACAATGGGACTAAAAAGCCCTCTATGTGATAGCATCGACCAGTTGACAGAACCTTTATGGAGACATCAGGGGTCAATGAACCTTGCCCTCCACTGCACTGCAGCTAATCAAGCACAGATCATGCTTGATTGACTGTTTCCCTGACCCATAGCAAGCAGCTTCCAATGGGGGCACCCTAGCAGGCTCGCTCCCAAGCAGCTGCTCTGTGTGTCTATTCACGCACAGAGCATGGCTCGGCCCTGCCCCCGCTCTCTCTTCATTGGCTCACAGGTTGTGATTGACAGAAGCGGGAGCCAATAAACGGTCTCAGCCAATGAGGAGGAAGAGACCCGGCAGAGCCGCTGCTCTCGTGCACATCGCTGGATCGAGATGGGACTCAGGTAAGTATGGGGTGGGGGGCTGGGGAGTTGCTGCACACAGAAGGTTTTTTACCTTTAAATACCCTGAGCCTTTACAACCACTTTAAGAATGCAGTGAAAGTAAAATAACTTGACTCAGTTAATATCTAAGCCAAGCACAGTACATTGTGTACACAGTATAGCTAATACCACAAGGACATGTGTTTTTAATTACTACCTGGAATTCCATTCAATCTTCTGCTTTGAACTGAGTCTGCCGAAGCCACAAGTCAGACGTGTTGAGAACCAAGAGCTGCCTACATGAAACAGGAGCTGGGAAATGGAAAAGCTGGTTGCAGTGATGCAAAGAGTCAGCGTGCTGAAATTAGGCATGGTAATCTACATGAAGAAAAAAAAAGTCAAATGTTAAAGAAAGTATTCATAAAACTCAGAAAATGAAACATTTATCTAAATAAAGCATATTGCGCATCTTTCACTTAAATAGACTATAAAAACGCATTGTTTATGCTGCATGATGCATTAACTTTTTATATTTCTTGGCCTCTGTCAGCATATTTGAAGAAATAATTGATTGCACATTTTGGTGAATATTCTTAAAGCGTAACTCCACTTTTGTTGAGAAAAAAACTTTCCCCTCTTGGGTGATCTATGTACATTGCGTATAACAACCTGAAGAAATCCATGTGTGTTTGTCTGTGCGTCTGGGCTGAGTGGGTCTAATGGGAGTGGTTTTATAATTATCAGTCAGCTGTGGCAGCTGCAGGGCACTAATGAGGAAATCTGCTGGGCCTGCATCCCTTTAGACGTGTTCCTATTAGGCTCCTTTCACACGGGCGGATAGAATTCAACTTTTAGGTGCGGATAGATTAAGTTATCTACTGCAGCTAAGCTCACACAATGCTTTCCTATTGCCCCATTCACACACTGCATTTAGCAACAGTTTCGTTACATGGGGTTTGGTGCGGATAGAAAAAATAAATCTGACTGTGTCCAGGAACGATTTATTGCAGCTATCTGCACATAACTGCAGGTAATCACAGTGTACTAGTTCTCCCGCAGATAGCAGCGGCAGCAAGGAAAGAAAAACAACAGGAAGCACATCAGAAATGGCAGGAATATTCCAACACAGCTAAATGCAGCCGCATATAAACGCAAGTAAATGCAGCTAATCGCAATGTACAACTGCAAGTGATCGCTGTGCCAAGATTCTCTGAATTTCAAAATAACAAAACATGCTTTTAACAGCGGCAGAACAGCTGCCCGTGTGAAAGGGGCTTTAGGCTACTTTCACACTGGGGCGTTGGGAGCGTCAGCGGTAAAGTGCTGCTATTTTTAGCGGCGCTTTACCGTTGTTTTTGCATAGGTTTTCAGTCGCTAGCAGACGAAAAAGGGTTAAAATCGCCCGCAAATTGCCGCTGCAGTGGCGCTTTGCCGGCGGTTCAGCAGCGCTGCCCATTGATTTCAATGGGCAGGGGCGCTTTAGGAGCAATGTATACACCACTCCTACAGCGCTGCAAAGATGCGGCTTGCAGGACTTTTTTTTTACTGTCCTGCCATTGCACCGCTCCAGTGTGAAAGCACTCCGGCTTTCACATTGGAGTGAGAGGACAGGCTCTTTCAAAGCGCTTTGCAAGCACTATTTTTAGCGTTATAGCGCCTGTAAAGCGCCTCAGTGTGAAAGTAGCCTAAGAAATATTTCACCAAAAATGACATTTCTGTTGCAGGGGATGCCTGAAATCTGACTTATCTTAGGCAGACTTCCTCACTTGGTGAGCCAATCACACCAGCAGGAAATGATGTTTCTGGGGGGTGGTCAGTACACATTCTGTGTACAGAACAATTCCATGTAGCCATATTGCTTTGCATTTATAAAAAATGACAGCGGCTGCAGATTGAAAAGGAAAGGTCATTTTTTAAATAACATTCAATTACAATATGACTTGTGTTGCAATTGTACACACTATATTATTTTTTCTTTATTTGCTATTTTTTTTCCCCAACAAAAGTGGAGTTACCCTTTAACTATTATGGCTCATTCACATGGGCAGAAACAATGCTGCATTTAGATGCATATGGAGTTTAGTTTTGTGTGCATCTAAATGCAGCATTAGTAATCAATGACACCATACACACAGCTGTGTCTAGATTCAAAAATGTACATTGCATTTAGTCATGTTCCTAAAAGTAGAACACAGCTGCATCCAGGGCTGCACAGATCTGCAGATTTTACACATATATATATACATTATAAACGTGTAAGCCATTAGAAGACTTGTACACTTCTAAACTGTACGCATTCCAAAAGTGTCTAAACACCAGTACATCAGGCATGCATTTTTTGCAGGATATTCTGCTAGCTCTGTCAGCATTCCGTGCAGAAAATACGCATATGCCCATGTGAATGAAGCCTTGAAGAGCTAAAAAACTTTCTATCTTTGCAGATAAGGGGCACCTGTAGATAAAAACAAATGGTGCAACTTTGACCGAAGTTGACAAATGTCCTCGCTATAGCTGTAGACCATTGATGTACCTCCTGAAGTCTGAGTGAAAAACTTCCACAGTCATTCCTGCCTTGTTAGTAAGATGTTGCTATGACACTTCCAGCTGATTTAAACCCCTATCACATGCGCTCTCTCGACTTTTTTGCAGTAGCTCAGAGCTCAGCGATGCTGCATCAGTGGAAATAATAGACCATACTTGTGCAAGGGCTTGAGAGCTTGATCTTGTGATGGTGGGGGTAAATGGCTGGGAGTGTCTTAGCAACGCCCTAGAAACAAGGCAAGACAGGATGATTGCATCCCTGGCAGTTTTTTTGGCATTATCCAACTTAATCAAAGCTGCACAATTTAATTTTAATCAAGTGCCCCTCACCTGCATAGACAATTTTTTTGTAATAGTGAACTAATCCTTTAAAGCAGAATGCCAGCCAAAACATATTTTCTAGTTTAGTCAGGGGGTCAGAAATTGTGTCAGACTTTTATTGCTGTCTGTGTCCTCAATCGGGAGATATACTCCTATTTGTCATTGTGTTCACTGTTCTCTTTAAATACTGTCACTTTACTCCCCCCACTACAGAGTCTCAATTTCAGGCCAGAAGCATAAATCTTCCAACTTTATTTACTATAGAGTACAGAGGTCTCACTGCTTCAGCTCACCAGCAATATAAGAAATGAATGTGTAACTTAAAGTTATTCTAAAGGCTCAAGGTTTTTTTAACCTTAATGCATTCTATGCATAAGGACCGGTTCACACTGCTGCGGTGCAAATTTTGCGCGAATTTGATCCGATTGCATTGCAAATTTTCCTTGCAAATTCTTTATGTGTTCTGGCGAATCTACTGCGATTCTATGGAAAATATTGCATTGAATTTGCATCGCACACGGATCAAACTCGTACAGGACCCTTTTTGTATGCAGCTTAGATTCGCAACACATTGATGTGAATGGCACTAATGGAAAACTACGTAATTTAAATGACTTGCCAATTTGAGCGATCGCAACAGCTCAAATTTGCAATAGAATTCGCAGCAGTGTGAACCGGCCCTAAAGGTAAAAAACTTTCTGGATGCAGCTCTCCCTTATATATACCTGAGCCCCATTCCAATCCAGCGATGTGCATGAGAGCAGTGGCTCTCCCGGGTCTCTCTCATATTGGCTCACACAGCAGCGGGAGCCATTGGCTCCTGCTGCTGTCAATCATAGCCAGTGAACCAATGAGAAGAGAGTGCGGGTGGGGCCAAGCCATGCTGGGTGTGTGAATGGACACACACAGCATGAATTGGGAGCAAGCCTGCTCGAGTGCCCCACAGCAGAGGCTTGCTATTGGGGGCACTCAGCAGAGAGGAGGAGCCAGGACCGCCAGCAGGGGAGCCAAAGGCAAGAGGATCCAAGACCATTGCACACAGCAGGTAAGTATAACATGTTTGCTATTTAAAACTAAAAGACTAAAACTAAAGAAATGAGTTTTGCTTTAACCACTTCCGGACCAGCCGCCTCAGTTTTACTGTGGCAGGTTGGCTCGGCTGGGCAAATCGACGTTACCTTACGTCGGGCGCGCGTCCCTAGGTGGCTGCGCCGATCGGATTCGCTTCAGAACTGAGCAGTCTCCAGGCCCAGGCCAATGATTTCTGGCCTGGACCTGCTGATCGGTCCTGACGAATTAAATCCTCCCCTGCCTGTGCAAGTTTAAACACAGACAGGGGAAGTGATGTCATCTCCCTCTCTGGAATGCTTTTCCATTCCAGAGAGAGGAGAGAGGACATCCATGTGAGTTGCAATAACACTATACTGACACAGTACACATAGGCACATATTTCACCCCCCCCCGTTCGCCACCCCAGTTAACCCCTTCACTCCCTGTCACTGTGTCACCAAGTGCAGTGTTCATGTTTTTCTTTGATCACTGTACTGGTGTCATTTGTGACACTAATCAGCATTAAGGTACTTAGTAGTAGCCCCAGATAGGTCTAGGGACCCCCCCTAACCCCCCCCTCAAAAAGGTTTAACCCCTTGATCACCCCCTGTCACCAGTGATCACTGTATTAGTGTTACGGGTGATGCTGGTTAGCTACTTATTTTTTTATAGCGTCAGGGCATCCACTGTATATTACCTAATAAAAGGTTTAACTCTCTGATCACCCGGCGGGTGATATCAGTTAGGTTTTAGTGTTAATTAGGGTCTGCGTCGCCCCAGGCAGCGTCAGATTAGTGCCAGTAGCTCTAACACCCACGCACGCACCATACACCTCCCTTAGTAGTATAGCGTCTGAAAGGATCAATATCTGATCTGATCAGATCTATACTAGCGTCCCCAGTAGTTTAGGGTTCCCAAAAGTGCAGTGTTAGCAGGATCAGTCCAGATAGATGCTAGCATCTGCGTTTAGCCCCTCCGCCCAGCCCACCCAAATGCAGTATCGATCGGTCACTTACAAAACACTGAACACATAACTGCAGCATTCGCAGAGTCAGGCCTGATCCCTGCGAACGCTAACAGTTTTTTTTGGTAGTGTTTGAAGCATTTGCTGACAGTCAGGTGCTCTTTTTCCTGTGAGTCTCACTAGTGTGCCAGTAAATTTAGAGGCCAAAATGTCTAATCGAAGGTACACTAGTGAAGAGGCCTACACGTTTCTGAGCATGACAGATAGTGAAGAGGAAGTCACTAATCTGTCAGATTCAGGCTCAGAATACGAACCGGTAGACAGCAGCGGCACCCTGACAGATAGCTCTGACGACAGAGTAGTGGTCCCTGCCAAGGTCAGGTGTACCCGACTCCATTCTTCTGCTGTTGTTGAGGTGCAAGAACCGCAGGGCTCTCATATGGAGCAGAGAGCCAGTACTAGTTCCACTCATCCTTCTGGTGAACTGGCAAGCGCCAGCAGCCTAGTACATCCTGGTCGTACATCCAGCACTGCAGTAACAATTGGTGACGTGGCGAGTCCCATAAGTGCAGTTCAAGCTGGTGAGGTGGCTAGCACAACTAGTGTCCTGAAGCCACCAAGAAGAAAAAGACAGGCCCGTCGAGCGCATAGTGCCCTTCCTGCTGCATTTGCCAATCCGAATTGGGAGCCCACCACTTCTGCAGCACAAAAAAGTGAGTTGCGGTCATATTGATCCACTGTCCCAATTCACCATATGCCCATGTTCTCTGCCCCATGACCAGGACACGATACGAGCAGATCTTGCGGTTCATGCATTTCAATGACAATTAACTCTGTCGTCCTCGGGGTGACCCTGGATACGATTGGCTCCACAAAATTTGGCCCCTCGTAAACCATTTCAACCAGCAGTTTGCAGCCTTGTTTACTCCCGATCAAGTTGTCTGCGTTGAGTTCATGATTAAGTTTTCTGGCCACTTGTTTATCGAACAGTATCTTCCCAGTAAGCGTGCCAGATATGGGGTCAAGATGTTTAACCTCTGTGACAGGGCAACAGGCTATACATATAGTTTTATGGTTTACGAGGGAAAAAGATAGTCGCGTGGAGCTGGAGAACTGCCCAGACTACATAGGGTGCGCTGGTAGAATTGTGTGGGACTTGGTGTCACCCTTATTCGGAAAGGGGTACCACTTGTAAGTGGACAATTATTACACATGTGTGATACTTTTTAGTTACCTTTCTGATTGTGGAATTGGCACCGTGTGATCTAATCACCGGGGCTCCCCCCAACGGCTTGTAGAATCCCGACTTAGAATGGGGAGAGAGCCTGCTTGAAATGTAATAATTTGTTAGCGGTGAAGTTGAGGGATACACGGAATGTCCTCCCTTCACACAGATACGACAGTCCAAATTCCTACGGCGACTGGTGTTGTGGAGAAAGCCCTCTCTGTCCACGAATACAACCTTAACATGGGAGGGGTGGACCTCAACGACCAGTTGTTGGCGCCATACCACATTGCCTGTAAGGCCAGATGCTGGTATAAAAAGTGTCTGTATATTTATTCCAATTGGCTCTGCTGAATACTTTTGTGCTATACAAAGCTTCAGGACGAATTGGATCCTTCCTTAAATTCCAGGAAGAGATCATCACAGCCCTTCTGTTTCCAGAAGGTGCTGTGGCCCACCTTCCCAATGCAAATGCAGTGAGTCGGCTGCATGAGAGGCATTTTCCGTATGTCCTCCCTGGTACCCCTACCCAAAGAAACCCCCAAAGAAGATGTCGTGTCTGCAGAAAACGCGGATTTAGGCATGACACCCGCTTTTATTGTCCCTCCTGTCCTGACCAACCTGGTCTCTGCATTGGTGACTGTTTCAAACGCTACCACACACTAGTAGAGTATTAGCGTAGGGTACAGCCTAGGGCACACTTACACAGGGTCTCAAAAGATAAGATGGCCATCACATTTTGAGAGACCCTAATCTGGAACGTTTACAGTTACAGTTTACAGTTTATAAAAATGCAAAAAAAAAAAGCTAAAAAAGAGTTGTCGTTTTATTTTTCTTCTCTCTCTCTATTGTTCTCTCTCTTACGTTCACTCTCTATTGTTTACTCTCTATTGTTCCATATCTATTGTTCTCTCTCTATTGTTACTGTATTTTAGAACTGTAATGTTTTATTTTTTACTGTGTTTTATTGTATTTGCTTTGCAGGTATGGTATGTCTTGCCGTTGTACTGTAATGTTACTTTATTTATTGTTAACCTTCATTTGCTTAGCAGGTACACCATTCAGCTGCAGCACTGGTTTATTTATTCTGATAGCAACAGCGTTTGCTCCCACGATACGCAAAGCCGTGACTCCATCGCTGTAGGAGGTGATTTCACCACCACAGTTACAAAAAGAGCATATATGCCAAGGAATGGGGGCAGGGGTGGAGGGGCGATTTGCTCCTAACATTAGGGGAGGATTGTCCCCATGCTTTGGCATATATTTTTTAGGCAAAGATTGCAATAAAAAAATAAGTTGTTTTATTGAGTTAATGTTTTATTGTTACCATTGTTTGCTTTTCATTTACGCCATTCAGCTGCTGCACTGATTTATTTACCTTGAAAGCAACAGCGTTTGCACTCACAATACGTAAATCAGCGACTCCATCGATGTAGGAGGTGATTCCACCACCACAGTTAAAAAAAAATGGTGCATGTATGCCTATCATTAGAAGTGGGTGGATGAAGGGCGGTATTCTAATGGTGGGCATACCCACCGATCAATCTCTTTTTTTCGTTCAAATCACACGCTGCATGAAAAAAAGAGCATTACAATATATGCCCAAAAATAACCAGCAAAGTACTGGTATGTTGCTGGACTTTAAATGGTTATACCAGAATGATGCCTGCAGGTTTAGGCATCATCTTGATATCATTCTTTTCAGCCAGCGGTCAGCTTTCATGTAAAAGCAATCCCAGCGGCTAATTAGCCTCTAGACTGCTTTTACAAGCAGTGGGAGGGAAAGTCCCTCCCGCCAACTTCTATGGTTTTCTCGGGCTCTTCTGTCCCACCAAAGAACCCGAGAATGCAGCCGGTGGTTCTGCCAGCTGACCATAGCGCTGATCGGAGACCAGAAGGGCTCCAATCATCTCTATGGCCTAAGAAACCAGAACCTACGAGCATTTCATGACTTGGGTTTCGCCGGATATAAACAGCGCCATTGGGAAATTGGGAAAGCATTTTATCACACCGATCTTGGCGTGGTCAGATGCTTTGAGGGCAGAGCAGAGATCTAGAGTACCTGTTACTACCTATTGCTATCATAGGGGATATTTACATTCCCTGAGATAACAATAAAAATGTTTAAAAAAAAATGAAAGGAACAGTTTAAAAATAATATAAAAAAGCAAAATAAATAATAAAATAACAAAAAAGCACTCCTGTTCCCCTGTGCTCACGCGCAAAGGCGAACCCAATGTAGTTTGTCACCGCTGCATGTTTGTGCACAATTTTAAAGCATGTCATGTTCGGTATCCATGTACTCGGCATAAGATCATCTTTTTAATTTCATCAAACATTTGGGCTATATAGTGTGTTTTAGTGCATAAAAAATTAAAAAAAAGAGTTTTTCTTCCCCAAAAAATTGCATTTGAAAAATCGCTGCGCAAATACTGTGTGAAAAAAAAAATTGCAACACGCACCATTTTAATCTGTAGGGCCTTTGCTTTAAAAAAACTATATAATGTTTGGGGGTTCAAAGTAATTTTCTAGCAAAAAAAAAATATTTTTTCATGTAAACAAGTGTCAGAAAGGGCTTTGTCTTCAAGTGGTTAGAAGAGTGGGTGATATGTGACATAAGCTCCTAATGTTGTACATAAAATGCCAGGACAGTTCAAACCCCCCCCCCCAAATGACCCCTTTTTGGAAAGTAGACACCCCAAGCTATTTGCTGATAGGCATGTTGAGTCCAAGGGATATTTTATATTTTGCCACAAGTTGCGGGAAAATGACAAACTTTTTTTTTGTTTTTTCTCAAAGTTGTCACTAAATGATATATATGCCATGGGCATATGTGGAATTACACCCCAAAATCCATTCTACTGCTTCTCCTGAGTACGGGGATACCACATGTGTGAGACTTTTTTGGGGCCTAGCCGCGCAAAGGACCCCGAAAACCAAGCACCGTCTTCAGGCTTTCGGAGGCCCTGAAATGTCCAGAAAGCACAACCCCCCCAAATTACCCCATTTTGGAATGCAGACACCCCAAGGTATTCGCTAAGAGGCATGGTCAGTGTTTTGCAGCTTTCATTTGTTTTTGAAAATGAAGAAAGAAAAGAAAACATTATTTTTTTCTTTTTTCAACTTTCAAAACTTTGTGACAAAAAGCGAGATCTGCAAAATACTCAACATGCCTCTCAGTAAATAGCTTGGGGTGTCTACTTTCCAAAGTAGGGTCATTTGGGGGGGGGGGGTTGTGCTATCTTGGCATTTCATGGCCTCCAAAACTGTGATAGATAGTGAGGAAGGGAAATCACCATTTTACGCCATTAGAAAGCCTGAATGTGGTGATTGGTTTTCGGGGTCCTGTACATGGCTAGGCTCCCCAAAAAATCTCACACATGTGGTATCCCCATACTCAGGAGAAGCAGCAGAATGTATTATGGGGTGTAACTTCACATATGCCCATGGCATGTTTGAGCAATATATAATTTAGTGACAATGAGCAAAAAAAAAAAAAGTTTGTAATTTTCCCGCAACTTGTGGCAAAATATAAAATATTCAATGGACTCAACATGCCTCTCAGCAAATAGCTTGGGGTGTCTACTTTCCAAAATGTGGTCATCTTGGCATTTCATGGCCTTCGAAACTGTGATAGGCAGTGAGGAGTGAAATGAAAAATTTACACACTTAGAAAGCCTGAAGGCAGTGATTGGTTTTCGGGGTCCTGTACGCGGCTAGGCTCCCAAAAAAGACTTACACATGTGGTATCCCTGTACTCAGGAGAAGCAGCAGAATATATTTTGGGGTGTAATTCTACATATAACCATGGCATGTGTGAGCAATATATCATTTAGTGACAACTTTGTGTAATTTTATTTTTATTTTTTGTCATTTTTTAATCACTTGACAAAAAAATAATCAAGTGACAAAAAAGTGACAAAAGAATAAAATATTCAATGGGCTCAACATGCCTCTCAGCAATTTCCTTGGGGTGTCTACTTTACAAAATCGGGTCATTTGGGGGGAGTTTGTACTGCCCTGCTATTTTAGCACCTCAAGAAATGAGATAGGCAGTCATAAACTAAAAGCTGTGTAAATTCCAGAAAATGTACCCTAGTTTGTAGACGCTACAACTTTTGCACAAACCAATAAATTTACACTTAATGACATTTTTTAACCAAAGACATGTTGCTGAATACATTTTGGCCTAAAGGTATGACTAAAATTGAGTTTTTTGGATTTTTGCATAACAAAAAGTAAAAAAATATAATTTTTTTCCAAATTTCAGTCTTTCAGTTTATATCGCAAAAAATAAAAATCGCACAGGCAATCAAATACCATCAAAAGAAAGCTCTATTTGTGGGGAAAAAAGGACAAAATTTTGCTTGGGTACAGCATTGCCAGGTAAAGCGGCACAGTGCCAAATTGTAAAAAGTGCTCTGGTCATTGAGCAGCCAAATCTTCCAGGGCTGAAGTGGTTAAACCTCCATTCATCTAAAACGTAAAATGTATGTTATGCATGTTTTCTGATTATGCGCCTGCTGTACCATGTACTTGTGTTAAAAAATATCCTGTTCTCTCTGTATTTCTTCCTTTGTGTGAAAAACCTGGTGATCCTGCCAGAGGCATTTGTAGCGCTTCCCTGTTCACTTAAAAGGGCAGTGTTTGGCAGGCTTGCCGCCCGCCGATCGCTGCATGTCAGATGAACTTTGCCACGGGCGGGAAGCAAAAAGGTAAAATATCTTAAGTGCTTGTTATGGAAATTCAGTATTGGTAGTCCATAAAAAAGATCATATGACTAGACACAGTCTCTTCTGTTATTTCTTTCCCATCACCTTTTGTGCTAGATATATACACTTCTGTGTTGCCTATAAAATACTGCTGTAACACCACTGTGCTTGCTGGACTCTCATCTTCTTAAAACTTGTAACATTTCATATGTACCCCGGACAACGTCACCTGTGACAAAACACATAGGGTGGAGTGACGTGCTGACATCATCGAATGTTCCAGTTCCGGAAGTGCGGGTGTTTATTGCTGTATGTCAACTGGCAAGCACTTTTTAAGCACATATCTTGTTTATTGATGTAAGTGCAATCTTATATTTTTAACCCTCCTGGCGGTATTCTCGAATGTGGCTCGGGGTTAATTTTCAGTACCATTAGCGGTAACCCCAAGCCACACTTGGGATTGCATTGCAGAATCCTGGTACAGCATACTTACCTTATCACCAGGATCCTGCGATGTCCCCTCACTGTGTTCTCCGCCGGATCATCCGCCCGATGCTCTGTGTTACGGACTCCGTTCCCTGCAAGTGTCATGATGCATAAGTGCGGGGCCCGGCAGCTAATTCAAAAAGTACAAAAAACACAACACATACAGTACACTGTAATCTTACAGATTACATTACTGTATCAAATCATTTCACCTCCCTTTTGTCACTAGTGCTTTGTCCAGTGCCCTGCCTGCAGTTTTATATTATATATACTGTTCTTTCTGCCTGGAAACTTGAGATTGTCCATGGCAATCAAAAAGTGTCCCTTTAAGTCAAAAGTGGTTTTAGACCAGCTAGAAAACAGCTATAGTAAATTAGAACACTTGCAGAAATGAGCGATAGTGAATGGGGAAACTAATTGTATTATTATTATATTATTACTTTTTTAAATTATTTATAGCTATTTATTATATTATAATTTATGATTTTGTGTTTCAAACTTTATTATACCTGGGATGTCTACTAGACTCTTGTTTGGACAGATTTATGTGTGTTATTACTAAGAATTACAGGTCTACAATATAAAACGCCAAATTACTATGCAAAACAATGTACGCTTTGAGATTCAAAAATCTAACATAATCAGACTGCCAGGGAGGTTAATACATTTACCTAAAAAGTTTTAAACCATGTGGAACATTCTTTCCCATGTTTTGGGACTGACCCCCATGGGAGTGATACTCAAATGAACATTATTGTTCAATCTTCTGCCTCTGAGGGAATCCTCTGAGTACACTTTAGGAAGACCCTGGCCAGGGTTGCTTGGCCACATGCCCTGTTGACCTTTCCTTAACCAGAAGGTCATATGAAGCTGGTAAGCCTGCATTCTTTCCATTAAGGTGGAGGTGTCCCAGCTGGAATCTTTCAAGGGTGATGGACTTTTATTGTATGCACAGATCTTTTTGGGTATTTATGAAGAAGATCCAATTCTTGAAATTTTCTAACTTTTTAATTTCTTCTTTGTTTTCACAAATTTGCTTTTGCGCTCGGACTGTACCCTGTGTATATGTAATCGCACGTCATTTTGTTCAGTATTAATTGCATGTGTTATATATGTTTACTCAAGATTGACATTATCACTACTGATTAATAGCGTGACCCTTTTATGTTAAATTTACGGTAAGTGCACCGTGTCAATATCTCACAGCAGAGTCGCTGCTTATTTTCATTGAGGTCTATTTATTTTGTCACTTGTTTCCAAGCGCAGTTTCTTTTTAGCGTAAAAATATAGGAATATTCCTCCAAGTGTGATGATCCTCCTATATACTCTGTCCACTAGGGACCCTCTAGCTGTTCTCTGCCAACTTCCAGGTCTATGTGGTGGGTGGGCTCTCCTCTATGGTACTCATCTATGTAAGCTCTTAGGTTAGCCTCGTCCAGGGTATATAAAAGTGCAGAAAAAACTTTTGCATTAAGGATCTTATTGTAGTGGGCGAGCAATTTTCCTATTTCCACTGGTGCTTTGGCTTCTGCTTTGGCCACAGCAGCCGCCTTAGTGACCAGTACCGAATCCAGGACCACATGCTTGCCCACTACAATAAGAGCCTTACTGCAAAAGTTTTCTCTGCAGTTCTTAGGTTAGCCTCGACCAGGGTATATAAAAGTGCAGAGAAAACTTTTTCAGTAAGGACCTTATTGTAGCAGGCGACCATGTAGTCCCGGATCCAGTCCTGGTCACTGAGGCGGCTGCTGTGGCCAAAGCAGAAGGCTGCACCATGCAGTGGTAATAGGAAAATTTCTCACCCACTACAATAAGATGCTTACTGCAAAAAAAATTTCTGCACTTTTATATACCCTGGTCGAAGCTAACCTAAGAGCTTACATAGACGAGCACCATAGAGGTGAACCTACCCACCACATAGAAGAGGTCAGCTAGAGGGTCCCTAGTAGACAGAGGAAATAGGAGGATCACCACATTTGGAGGAATATTCCTATATGTCATGTTACAAGTATTAAGAAAGTGAGAGTCCAGCAAGCACAGCGGTTACCAAGAACGGACGAGAAGGCGGCGATCAGTGCCCTTACCTTAGGAGGTCAATGACGAGGTGGTGCTGGATCCGGGGTAGGGCTCCTGGAAGCTGGAAGAGGCTGTTGCTGCCGCTCCACCTGCTGCTCCTCGCTCCAGCTTGCCGAGGGAAGAGTCGGGGCCGTTGCTTCTCTTCCGAACAGGAAAGGGGTTCTAAAACCTGATTGGCCAGGAGTCCTAAGACTCCCTAGCAAATTGGGTCTCAGGACCCCTTTCCTAATTGGCCCGGAGGAGAAGCAGGAAGACATTAGCAAATATTAATTTGCTAATGTAACACAACTGGGTAGGCTCTGGGCACAGTGCTCTGCGCCCCGATCCTGTCCTTTTTTGAAGCCAACCCTACATGTTTTGTCATAGATGATGTTGTCTGGGGTACATATGCCATGTTACAAGTATTAAGATGAGAGTCCAGCAAGCACAGTGGTGTTACAGCAGTATTTTATAGGCGACACAGAAGTGTATATATATCTTGCACAAAAGGTGACGGGAAAGAAATAACACAAGAGACTGTGTCTAGTCATATGAACTTTTTTATGGACTACTAATACTGGATTACCCAAGAAGCACATCAGATATTTTACCTTTTTGCCTTCATTGTATACCACATCTATTGCTTGATTTGCAGTGTTCAATATTGCTGTATTTGCACTTTATTATAAAAGGCATGTCTGCATATATTGGGATTACTTGAGAAGCACACAAATTACCACTCATTTGCACACTTTGCCTATTATTTTTTATTGCTTGATTTGCACATTATTACATTGTTTCTTGAACTTTATTTACATAATAAGAATTGTACATATTTATTAATGCTAATTTTGCACATAAAAACAGCGCAGCAAGCACCATTTATTACAGTTCACGCACTATATAGGTGTGGGAACACTATCCGCCTGCAGCAGTTTAATTTGTTTGTGTAGCTTATCACATAGTAGGAGTGATAGCAGGGGAGTACACTATATATAATTAAAAAAAAAAAAGATTTTGTTTAAAAATGTTAAGCAATGATCAACCACGCCCAGTTTCCACAATTTAATTAATAGATTCTTTTACTTAACTCAATTAAATCCCTGCACATTGGGAAAAAATGGCAGAAGGTTATGGTGACACATTTCAGGTCATATAAGGATATATTTCTCTAAAAGTCAGCAGCCTGTCAGATCTTCCATTAGGAAATGGCCGAGAGGCGATGGGATTCCTATACTAATGGTAGCCATACATGCATAGCTGAATGAGAGAATTGTTATATATTCCTGTATCCACGCTACACTGCATAGGTGGAAGAATTTCCATTGCCCATGTCTGTCAGAATCCAATTAGATGGAGTCACTGTTTAGTCAACAATTTTCCTAAAGGCTAAAAAGGGCCACCAGTGGCCTTGAATATCAGCTGATTCAGCAGACAGGGCTTCTAATGAACACAGTGAGAAGTTTCCAGTGTTCAGTGAAATCACAGTAGATAATTTTAGCACAGAGAGCAGCCTGTACAACTGTGCAAGATGTAAGGTAAGGATGGAATTCTGCTTCAAATTTTTTTTTAGAATATTACATAAGACAAATAAAAAAGGGATTTTTATGAAATGTTGGCTTACTGAAAAGTATGTCCATGTAAAGTATAGAATGCACTCAATACTTGGTCGAGGCTCCTTTTGCATGAATTACTGCATCAATGCGGCGTGGCAAGGAGACGATCAGTCTGTGGCACTGCTGAGATGTTAGGTAAGCCCAGGTTGCTTTGATAGTGGCCTTCAACTCATCTGCATTGTTGGGTCTGGTGTCTCTCATCTTTCTCTTGACAATATCCCACTTATTCTCTATGGGGTTTAGGTCATGTGAGTTTGCTGGCCAAGCAAGCACAGTGATACCATGATTATTAAACCAGGTATTGGTACTTTTGGCAGTGTGGGCAGGTGCTAAGTCTTGCTGGAAAATGAAATCAGCATCTTCATAAAGCTGGTCAGCAGAGGGAAGCATGAAGTGCTCTAGAATTTCCTGGTAGAGGGCTGCGCTGACTTTGGACTTAATAAAACACAGTGGACCAACACCAGCAGATGACATGGCTCCCCAAATTACTGACTGTGAAAACTTCACACTAGACCTCATGCAACTTTGATTTCGTGCCTCTCCACACTTCCTTCAGACTCTGGGATCTTGATTTCCAAATGAAAGGCAACCTTTTCCACAGTCCACAATGATTTAGGGAGCAATGTCATCTACTGGTGTTGGTCCACTGTGTTTTATTTATCAAGTCTAAAATCAGCGCAGCCCTCTACCAGGAAATTTTAGAGCACTTCATGCTTCCCTCTGCTGACCAGCTTTATGGAGATTGTTTAATGATCATCATAGTATTACTGCCCTTGATTGGCCAGCAAACTCGCTTGACCTAAACCCCATAGAGAATCTGTGAGGTATTGTCAAGAGGAAGATGGGAGACACCAGATCCAACAATGCAGATGAGCTGAAGGCCACTATCAAAGCAACCTGGGCTGCCATAACATCTCAGCAGTGCCACAGGCTGATTGCCTCCATGCCACGCCGCATTGATGTAGTAATTCATGCAAAAGGAGCCCTGACTAAGTATTGAGTGCATACTATACTGTACATGGACATACTTTTCAACAAGCCAACATCTCTGTATTAAAAATCCTTTTTTTTATTTGTCTTATGTAATATTCAAATTTTCTGAGACATTGAATTTTGGGTTTTCACTGGCTGTAAGCCATAATCATCAAAATATAAGAAAGAAATGCTTGAAATATATCACTCTGTGTGTAACGTATGTATATAAAATATATGAGTTTCACTTTTTTTTAACTAAATTACTGAAATAAATGAACTTTTTTATGATATTCTAATTTTATCAGATGCACATGTATAGTTGGAACAACCTGCAAACAGAAATATGAAAGAGCCCAAAATACAAATGTATGCTTGAGGATGCGAAACGCATGCAACAAAATCAGTACAGCTAGGCATCTGAACAACCCAGGCACTTCATTCCCTTTTCCTGCGAAAGGAACGAGAACGACTCCAGCATACAAACAGCTCAACCAGCTGGCAATCTCCCTGTGCAACAACAAATGCTTTCACTGGCCAGAAAAAGTCAGTTACGCATTACTTTTATCCTCCCTTATATCCCGTAAAGGCATGCTGGAATTCGTGGCAATAAAAAAAAAAAAAAAAATCAAACAAGCCTTGCTGAAGTGTGATTCATTGTTTGTACATAACTAAAATACTTGAGATATTGGCAACAGAGATTACTGCTATCGAGGAAACCAGACACTACACCTAAATCCAGTCTTTAAAACAGGTTTTGAGTGATAAAAAATAAACACACATTTAGCGAGCACACACCGCCGTTTTACAATCTCATTTCAATAAAGTACATCTGCTACTCCAGGTGAGTACGGGAGCAAAATACTAAAAAAGATGCAGAGCTTGGCTTAATTTCAATCTTAGCTTCTCAAGAATTAACCCTGGAAATTAAATAAAATTTCTATATATCTGTGCACACGTAGCATACACTTTTGTACAGCTATCAGAAGTTCTACCAATAAAAATGCAATATACGCAATATACACAAAGAATGTTGTAAGTAATTAACTAATTATTATTCATTAGAGATACACCAGTGCTAATGCGATTAAAGGATAACTCCACTTTTGTGGGAAAAAAAAAATAATATAGCATATACAATTGCGACTAAAGCCATATTGTAACTGAAGTTTTTCTGAAAATGTAATATGGCTACTGGAGGTGTTCAGTACACAGAATGTGCACAGAACGCCCCCCAGAAACATCATTTCCTGCTTTAATGATCGGCTCACCAATTTTCCCAGAAGTCTACACTAAGATGCAAGTCAGATTTCAGTCATCCCCTGCAACAAAAATGTCGTTTTTGGTGAGATACTACCAATAGGAAATGATGTCTAATAGGATGCAGACCCTGCCACTTTTCCCATTAGAGCCCCACAAATGCAGCAGCTGACTGATAATTATGAAACCACTCCCATTAGATTCACTTACCACATGGACACAGACAAACACACAGGGATTACTTTAGAATAACAAAAGATAATAAATATGCAACAAAGTTTGTTAAAATCCTTGCAATGTACATATATCACCCAGAGGGAAATGTTTTCTTTTGCTCAACAAAAGTGGAGTTTATCTTTAAAGCTGAAATTTAGCTAAAACACATTTCCTTCTTTTACAACTTTAGTTATATTATTTACTGTGCCCGTAATGAAGGATGTTCCTTGATGTGCAGGCTCCTGGATTCTTTAGAAATCTTCATTGCAGAGCTGCCCTGTCCTCTTCCTGCTGCTGAACTTCAGGTGTTGTGGGGATTTTTAGTATCTCCAGGCTCAGCTGCACTAAAGCTGATCCAACAGGGACACACACTCTCTTTCCTGATCTTTCATTGAGAAAAATTCTGATTACACTGCCTGCAACACAATCTTTGAATGGAGAGTCTCATTAGTCACATGGTTTTTCTCGACATTCACAGACTGTGTAAGACCTGGTCCACGCCTATGCATTTTTTAATGTGTTTTCAGTTTTGCAGAAACAGTCCATTAAACATGGTTTCCTATGGATGTAGTTCACATCTGTGCATTTTTTGGAAAGGGCCAGGGACTTTTTTTCTGGTTCTTAGTTCCATAGACTTCAATGCATAAAAAAGTGTATTGAAAAACACAAAATGCACCTGGAATATGCAAACTGCAACCTGCATAGGTGTGAACCAGGCCTTACAGGCAATGGGATCAGTGAAAGAAGTTTTCTCAATGGAGTAGAAGGTAGAGGGAGCATTTCCTCATCATATCTCTTTAGTACAGCTGAGCCCAAAGAATTCAGCAGCCTGCATATTGTCGGACATTCTTCATTACAGGTGTAGCAGGTACCTCTCCAGGCCGATTGCATCTATGAGGGAGAGAACCGTGTGCTAGCAGCTGTGTGGGCTTTTCACCCCCCTTCCTTTTCTCTCACACACATAGAGACACACAGAACTGCTTACTCTGTAGTCTCTCTATTGGAAGAGACAGTCAATCACCAGAAAATGCAGCAAAGGAAAAGGCAGCAAAGCATTGTGGGCAATGTAGTCTGGAGGAGGAAATGACTCTTAGCTGGATCAGCCCTGAACTACAATACAGACAATGCAAAGCGCGCAGCACTGCCTGCTGGGAGCTGTGATAAAAAAAACAGCATGGCCTGCTTTCAGCCTCTCTGGACGCCATTCAACACAGGCCAGCAGGAGGTCTGTGTGTGACCAGGAGTGAGAGACTGCGGCATATACAGCAGAGAGCTGGATCGCCCACCTCTGAGGGATCTTGGAGGACAGCCCTGCTCTTCTAGCAAGCGGACCGGCCTGCGATTCAGAGCAACTGGAAGCCACCTGCACTTCAGTCGATAGGGAGTGGCAGCACGGTGTGGCAGCGCCATTTTCACCAGATGGAGACACCAGGAGGGGATTCAGGATCGAACCTCACAGCCAATGGGGTCTATTGTGGTGAGAGGGCACCTGCCCATTCCAGTAGAGATTACAGTATAGCTGAGTGAGTTCTTTCTACAAGACTGCTGGTGATACTTGTGGTTCCACAGAGGTGAATCTACTTCTTCACAGGCATCATACAGCTGGGCTTTGGGCCCTTGTCTTTCTCCCCTGCGCTGTAAGGTCAGTACTGTGATGCACTCACATGTAAAGAGGAATCTACAGGTGGTGATATTTCTTCAGTTAAGCCACCATCAGAATATCTTTTGTTCTATAGTCATTTCTTTTCCTTTGTCTTTGTGGATTACAAATACTGCAGTTTAAACATCGGGCTAGCTGAAGATATCCGGAGTTGAAAGGACATTCACCATCCTTTCCTTTCACTAAGCTCTGCTGCTCTATATGCAGGGTTGATTACGGTATTACAACCTAGGAGGAGCCGTTTTATCGGGACATCCTAAAAATGTTGCACTGTGTTACTGTTTGCATATGTTGTGTTTGTTTATGCTGCTCTGTGTGCTGAGGCCTCAGGGGACGGATATCCAATACATGCATTGAGGGTGTTGGATATTCACCTTCCTGTGTACCTGTTTACATATACCTTTTCAGGTAACGAAGGTACACATTCTGTATATTGGAATTAAGTGATATTTTCCTGTCACTTATAACTTGTGTGTTCATGCCATTTTATTATGTCTATTCTTTATCTCAAGTAAACATTTCTAAGTGGTTCATTGATATTATGTGAGTCTCTATTTACTACCACAGCTGGTGACATGATGGAACCCTTGGCCTCGGTAAATATACTTCATGGTTTATCATTACTGTGTTTGCTCTCTATTGCTGGGTTCCACACTAATATTATCAAGTAGGTGTGCCAGAGGGGTTGGGCCTGTTCTTGGGGTTGTGAGGCAGAGTACAGAACCAAACATACATTAAGCGGCTCCTCCGGGGGTAGCGCTACACAGGTTAGTAATGTAGCTAAAGAACATGTTTAACCTCTTCAGCTCCAGAAGGTTTACCTCCCTTCATGACCAGGCCATTTTTTGTGATACGGCACTGCGTTACTTTAGCTGACAATTTCACGGTCGTGGGACGCTGTACCCAGATACAATTTATGTAGTTTTTTGCCCACAAATAGAGCTTTCTTTTGGTGGTATTTGATCACCTCTGTATTTATTTTTTGTGCTATAAACAAAAAAAGACTGACAATTTTGAAAAAAAAAAACAATATTTTTTACTTTCTGCTATAGAACATACCCAATAAAAAAAATGGAAAAAATCTAATTTCTTCAGTTTAGGCCAATAAGTATTCTGCAACATATTTTTGGTAAAAAAAAAAAAAAACAATACGCGTATATTGATTAGTTTGTGCTAACTTAACTTATAGCTTCTACAAACTATAGGAAATATTTATGGAATTTTTTTTTTTTTTTACTAGTATTGGCAGCAGTCGCCAATTTTTAGCGGAACTTGGAGCTGCATGATTCTGGCTAAAATGAGAATCACGATTTGCTTAGAATATAGATCACGATTTTCTCATGATTCTCGCGGTGTAACATCATCTTTCACATTAAAGGGGGGTTCCGGCCGCAATATTTATTTTTTTTAAAGTCAGCAGCTACAAACACTGTAGCTACTGACTTTTAATAAGGACACTTACCTGTCCAGCAAGCCCGCGATGTCAGCCCCCCGAGGCCGATCCATCCATCGGATCGGCCGCCGGCACCTCCATCTTAACAAAGGGAAACAGGCAGTGGAGCCTTGCGGCTTCACAGCCCATTTCCTACTGTGCATGCGTGAGTCGCACGGCACTTTGTGAATGGCCCCATGGTTTTCTGGGACACACAGAGTTCCCAGAAGGCAACGGGGCCACTCGCTGAAGAGGAGGAAGTGCCACGGAATAGGAAGAGGCAGATTAGGAAGACTAGCCTAGCAACAAGGGTTTCAGGTAAGTTAAAAAATTTTTTTTTTTTCAAATGTTTTTTGTAAAATTCTTTAAAGATTTTTGATGCGATTTTTTATTTTAGGGTGGCCCTACACTTTAAAACAAAAAAAATTGGGCTAACTTTACTGTTTCGTTTTTTTTTCTTTTTTTATTCATTGAAGTGTATTTTTTCCCAAAAAATTGCATTTGAAAGACCGCTGGGCAAATACAGTGTGACATAAAATATTGCAGCAATTGCCATTTTATTCCCTAGGGTCTCTGCTAAAATATATATAATGTTTGCGGGTTCCAAGTAATTTTCTAGTTAAACATATTGATTTTAACTTAAGAAAGAAGTGTCAGAAAAAGATTTAGACTTTAAGTGGTTAAACTTCCTGCATTTACAGGTTGTTGAAAACTTGGCAGACTGCCCAGATTATTTACTTACACAGAAGTTCTATCCCTTTGATTTAAGGCTCCTTTCACACTGGGGCGGCGGTAAAGCGCTGCTATAGTTAGCGGCGTTTTACCGTCGGTATTCAGCCATTATCGGGGCGGCTAGCGGCCGAGAAAGGGTTAAAAACCACCGCAAAGCGCCTGTGCAGAGGCGCATTGCCGGTGGTATAGCCGCGCTGTCCCATTGATTTCAATGGGCAGGAGCGGTGAAGGAGCGGTGACAGCTTTCTTTTGACAGCTAAGTGAGCAGATAAAGTCTCTCCACTTGTTTATATGAAAGAATCGGCAAAATCTGCAGGCGAGATCGTCGGGGGGGTGAATTGAGATCACGATTTTTTAACGATTAATTGTGCAGCTCTAGCGGAACTGTGATATTGTGGCGGACAAATCTGACACTAAGAGGTTGATTTACTAAAGGCAAATAGGCTGTGAACTTCACAAAGTGCAGTTGCACTCTCCATGTACAGTTGCTCCAGAGCTCAGTAAATGAGATAAAGATTCACTTTGCAAAGAATATCCAATCACATGCAAGGAAAATGAAAAAAACAGGATTTTTGCTTGCCCATGATTGGATGATGGATGTCAGCAGAGCTTCTGCTCATTTACTAAGCTTTGGAGCAGCTGCCCTTTTAGAGCCTATTTGCCCTTAGTAAATCAACCCCTAAGTGACTTTTTGGGGATCAGTGACACCAATACAGTGATCAGTGCTAATGACACTGGCAGGGAAGGGGTTAAATGTATTCCCTGGGAGTGCTTGCTAACAGTGGGGGTGCTTTGACTGGGGGAAGACAGAGATCTGTGTTCCTGCTTAGCAGAAACTGAAGATCTATATCTTCCCCACTGACAGAACGGCGATCTGCCTTGTTCTGTCTGCCTCTGGAACTATTGGTGGGCCGCGATGTGTCAGGGCTGGGCTCTTAGCAGCTTCCTTCTCTGTGCTCAGCTGCCAGATAATTGTCAGCAGTTATTGATCCCTCAGTGGCTCACCTGGTTATCAACATCTGCTTGTCAGTCCCACCTAAGCCCCTTCTAGTTATTTAAACTGCCTTGTTCTTTCCTTTCCTGCCTTCGCCTTGGTCAACATATCTGGAGAATCTCTGCTGTGTTCCTGTGAAAGACTTTGCCTGGCTGACATCCCTTCTGGTTCCTGGTTCCTGTTCTTCTGCCTCCTACTATGCTGATCTCTGGCTTCCTGATTACTGGCCTGTCTGACTACTCGCTTTGGTTACCGATCCCTGGCTTATGTTTTGACTACATTTACTGATCTGTACCATTTTACCATTATATTAAAAGGTGCGATTTTTACTGCATTTCTGTCTCAGTCTGATTCATGGTTCCTGACACAGTGGACATCGGGTCCGACAGACCCGCTGATTGGCTCCCGCTGTGTCCAGTCACAGCGGGAGTGGGTCGTGCCCCCTAACCAAAGAAAAAAAATCACTGGAAGGGCCGCCATGCCGCAGTATATATGCGTGAGGCAAGGCCGGAAGCGGTTAACTTAATGTCAGCTTTAACCCCACACCAATCACATAAAAAAACATTAAAGTCGCCAAGATAAAAAATCCAACAACATGCTCCCTGCAGAGAAGATATTTAAAGCGGAACTTCATCCAAAGGGGAAGTTCTGCTTACTTACATCCTTCTCTGCTACATTTGGCACTTTTTGAAGGGGAAGCGGGTAGGGTAGTCCCCCCCCTCCCCCTGCAGTATTCTGGGACACATTATAGGTCCTGGAAGACTGTGGGACCATTCACAAAGCGCAGCGCGGCTCATGCATGCGCAGTGGGAAACGAGCTGTGAAGCTGAAGGCGCCTGGACCCGAAGCCGATTGAAGAATTGGTTCGGGTGAGGGCAACGCTGAAACCTTGGACATTTAAGTGCCCTTATATATGCAAAGTCAGCAGCTACAGTATTTGCAGTTTACAGTAATTTTTTTGGGGGAGACTGGAGCTCCTTTATAATACCTCTCCTGCTACTCACACCACCAGTCACTGCTTTAATGCAGATAAACGGCCACTTAACCCCTAGGCGCTGACCTCTTGGCGGATGGGTCTTGGTGCTGAGTGGCCATATATTTGTGTGTCAATTAGCCAACACAGCTGTGCCGAGGGCACGTGCCCTGTGCGCTCCCGCCACAGTTATCGGCGGCTAACGGAAAGCTC
Organism: Aquarana catesbeiana; assembly: GCF_042186555.1. NCBI lineage: Eukaryota > Metazoa > Chordata > Amphibia > Anura > Ranidae > Aquarana > Aquarana catesbeiana. The sequence continues at coordinate 221,219,432 of NC_133330.1, read as the reverse complement.
CCAATTGCCTCTTTCCGATCATGTGATGCCGTGACAGCCAATCCCAGTGGTCACATGATCATAAACCCCACCTCCCAGCATCTAAAACCTTTTAAAGGGCTGGGAAATGCCAGCGCAAAGGGGTTAATAATTTTTCTGAATCTGGGACACTGGGCAGCAAGGAAGGGAAGTATTAAATAATATTTTGTAACTTTTTTAAAATTTCCCTGCAAAAATATTAACAGTATTTGGATAATACTTACCTGCCCGATTGGGCAATGACTTATGTTTTCTCGTTTGCACACACAGTGGCTGAAGAATCGTCAGCATCTGAAGCATTTTTGGGTAGGTAGGATGCTTGGGCTCCCACAGGCGCTGCAGTTCCTTCCGATAGCCCCTACATCATGTGATGAAGGGTCAAGCTTTTGGTTTATAATTTTGCTAATGTATATTTTTATTTGCTAAGTTAGATTTAGGTTAGACCAACCATTCTTAACTAGGGTTTCTCCAGAAGAAGCTAGTGTCTGCATAGTTTGAGGTCAAATGCCAATGGGGAAAGCAGGCACTCTGACACCAATGATCTTCTTGGCCATCTGCATTCTGACCACCACTGTAAAACTGGCCATATTATATATATATATATATATATACAGTATATATAGTGGGGACGGAAAGTATTCAGACCCCCTTACATTTTTCACTCTTTGTTATATTGCAGCCATTTGCTAAAATCATTTAAGTTCATTTTTTTCCTCATTAATGTACACACAGCACCCCATATTGACAGAAAAACACAGAATTGTTGACATTTTTGCAGATTTATTAAAAAAGAAAAACTGAAATATCACATGCTCCTAAGTATTCAGACCCTTTGCTGTGACACTCATATATTTAACTCAGGTGCTGTCCATTTCTTCTGATCATCCTTGAGATGGTTCTACACCTTCATTTGAGTCCAGCTGTGTTTGATTATACTGATTGGACTTGATTAGGAAATCCACACACCTGTCTATATAAGACCTTACAGCTCACAATGCATGTCAGAGCAAATGAGAATCATGAGGTGAAAGGAACTACCTGAAGAGCTCAGAGACAGAATTGTGGCAAGGCACAGATCTGGCCAAGGTTACAAAAAAATTTCTGCTGCACTTAAGGTTCCTAAGAGCATAGTGGCCTCCATAATCCTTAAATGGAAGACGTTTGGGATGACCAGAACCCTTCCTAGAGCTGGCCGTCCGGCCAAACTGAGCTATCAGGGGAGAAGAGCCTTGGTGAGAGAGGTAAAGAAGAACCCAAATATCACTGTGGCTGAGCTCCAGAGATGCAGTCGGGAGATGGGAGAAAGTTGTAGAAAGTCAACCATCACTGCAGCCCTCCACCAGTCGGGGCTTTATGGCAGAGTGGCCTGACGGAAGCCTCTCCACAGTGCAAGACACATGAAAGCCCACATGAAGTTTGCTAAAAAAACACCTGAAGGACTCCAAGATGGTGAGAAATAAGATTCTCTGGTCTGATGAGACCAAGATAGAACTTTTTGGCCTTAATTCTAAGCGGTATGTGTTGAGAAAACCAGGCACTGCTCATCACCTGTCCAATACAGTCCCAACAGTAAGGCATGGTGGTGGCAGCATCATGCTGTGGGGGTGTTTTTTAGCTGCAGGGACAGGACGACAATCAATTGCAATCGAGGTAAAGATAAATGCGGCCAAGTACAGGGATATCCTGGACGAAAACCTTCTCCAGAGTGCTCAGGATCTCAGACTGGGCCGAAGGTTTACCTTCCAACAAGACAATGACCCTAAGCACACAGCTAAAATAACGAAGGAGTGGCTTCAAAACAACTCCGTGACTGTTCTTGAATGGCCCAGCCAGAGCCCTCACTTAAACCCAATTGAGCATCTCTGGAGAGACCTAAAAATGGCTGTCCACCAACGTTTACCATCCAACCTGACAGAACTGGAGAGGATCTGCAAGGAGGAATGACAGAGGATCCCCAAATTCAGGTGTGAAAAACTTGTTGCATCTTTCCCAAAAAGACTCATGGCTGTATTAGATCAAAAGGGTGCTTCTACTAATACTTAGGACCATGTTTATATTTCAGTTTTAATAAATCTGCAAAAATGTCAACAATTCTGTGTTTTTCTGTCAATATAGGGTGCTGTGTGTACATTAATGAGGGAAAAAAATGAACATAAATGATTTTAGCAAATGGCTGCAATATAACAAAAAGTGAAAAATATAAGGGGGTCTGAATACTTTCCGTCCCCACTGTATATATATATTTTTTTTTTCGCTCAACCAGCAGGTTGAACGAAAAAAAAAAAATTACCCGATTCCCCCATCCACACATTCGATGAGGATGGGGTATTCACTCCAGCTGTGCTATTGTGTTCTTCAGAATACATTGATCCCGGCTGTAGTCGGTGGCATTGATTGTTCAGGGAAAACCCGACAGAAGTTGTACAGAAGTTAATCGGTAGATTGACTTCTGTACAACCAGCCTGCAAAAACATGGATCGAAATTTGTTTGGTTCCTGTTGAACTGGCCAAATTTTAATCCAAGTATGGCCGCCCTAAATGTTGCATTCTTATTATTGACCACCAATGTATAGAGCATTTTTTCCAGATTTAGTCCAGATTAATTGGTTTTAGTTCCCTGAAAATTATCTACGCGATCTTCTGAGAAAAAAAGGTTGTGAAAGGCTAGATTAGAAAATTCAAACAGATACTAGAATAAGACCAAAATATCTGCTAAATACAAAAACTATTCTGGTCAATAATGGGGTAAACCTTAAAGTGGAAGTCCAGTCTAAAACTAAAATCTCTAAATCTACTTGCAAGCACAATCTAAGACTTATCTATCTAGCCCTGTAAAGCAAAACTCGCTACACACACCTTTTCTGAAGCCGATCAAATTCCGGCTGAGCTGCCAGCGGCGGCTTCTCTGTGTTGGGAGGTGCAGAAGAGTCAGCAACAACGGAAGCCCCCAAAGTAAGTCCATGGGGGACTTCACTTCCCAGGCATTTCACAGCCATTGTTGGCTGTGTCCTGCACACATCTTCCACCACTGAAGACCAGTGTTCTGACAAAATGAGCAACCTGGCAGAATGTGCAACCCGCGTCACTTCCTGTGACGTGGAATCAGCTGTATCACCAAACCACGCTCACTGCACATTCACAACACGTCATACATGCCTTCAGTGTCTGCCGTCGGTGCGCGGAGGAAATCCTTACAAAATGCTTGACCGATGCGCACGGCAGAAATCAACTAACACTTACGAAATTTATGTTGCTAAGAATACCAAGCAAACAAAGTAACTGCGCAGGTTGGTCATTTTGTATTTTATACTATACCTAAGTAGATAAACTCACTCGATTGCTGAAATTAGTTTGCAAATTCAAAACTAGGTTTTGTGTAGCAAGATGTAGCAAGGTACGTATAAGAGAGTTTTGCTTTACAGGGTTAAATAGGTTAGCCTTAGACTGTGCCAGTGAATAGATTTAGAGATTTTAGTTTTGGGCTGGACTTCTACATTAAATATGAAGATAATAAAATTACCCCTTTCTATTCCCCCAGCATGCCAAAATAATGGTAGCAACCGTAGCATCATAATCTCCTCCTTCAAATTAGCTTCTTTCCCCAAAACAGTGCTTAGATGCAATTTTTTACTTTTTGTCAAACGTCAGCAGCAAGGCCTTCACCTTTAAAGAGTAAGGCCTCTTTCACACGAGGGATCCGTATGTCCGTTTTTCATCCTTCCGTTTTCGGATGAAAAACGGACATACATGTATCCCTATAGAGCGTCAGATGTCAGCGGTGACATGTCCGCTGACATCCGACCCGCTCCGATCCGAAAAGTGTAATGGAGGAAAACCCTACTTTTCCATCCGTTTTCGGATCGGATCGGGTGACGACGGACACTACGGTCCGTCATCATCTGATCCCCCATAGGCGAGAGCGGCGCTCTGACAGGTCTGATGGACCTGTTATCTTCCTGCTCAGCGGGGATCGGCGGAGCGATCCCCGCTGAGCAAGCGGGTGTTCACGGGGCGGATCATCACTCATCCGCCCCATGTGGAAGAGCCCTAACTCCACTTTTGTTGAGAAAAAAACAAACATTTCCCTCTGGGTGATCTATGTACATTGCAAGGATTTTAACAAACTTTGTTGCAGATTGCTACCTATTGCTATTCTGAAGAAATTACTGTTTGTTTGTCTGTGTCCATGTGGAGAGTGAACCCAATGGGAGCGGTTTCATAATTATCAGCCAGCTGCTGCACCTGCAGGGCTTTAATGAGGACAACTGGAGGACCTGCATCCCTTTAGATGTGATTTCCTATTGGGAGTATCTCACCAAAAATGACATTTTTGTTGCAGGGGATATCTGAAATCTGACTTGTATATTAGTGTATATTTCTGGGATAATCATTGAGCCGATCACACAAGCAGGAAATGATGTTTCTAGGGTAGCCATGTTGCACTGCATTTTACAGAAAATTACAGTACTGCAGATTGAAAAGAAAAGGTCATTTTTAATACCATTCAATCACAATTTGTCACAATTGCATATGTTATATATTTTTTTTTTTTTTGCGACTTCTTTTTCCCACAAAAGTGGAGTTACCCTTTAACCACTCTCAATTGCAGCTTACATATACCTACTGTCCTGCAGAAAACTGTAACATGCTAATGTTGCTTAGGTTGTTGATGCGTCTTTGACATGCAGGCTGTAATTTACAGCCTTTCTTCTTTCCTTATGCTGTGCAATACACAAGATGGTGGTACCTGATGGGGGAATAACAATCTTTGGGGACAGACTGGAATTTACATTTACTTAATGTGCACTATAGAGTTGTTTTTAACCTCTTCAGCAGCGGAAGGTTTGCCTCCATTTATGACCAGGCCATTTCTTGATTTCTTGAGATATGGCACTGCGTTACTTTAACTGACAATTGCGCAGTCGTGCAAAGCAGTACACAAATAAAATTGATGTCCTTTTTTTCCACAAATAGAGCTTTCTTTTGGTGGCATTTGATCACCTCTTAGGTTTTTATTTTTTGCACTAAAAACAAAAAAGGACCTACAATTTTGAAAAAAAAACAAACAATATTTTTTACTTTCTGCTATAAAACACATCCAATAAAAATTTAAGAAATCTATTCTCTTCTTCAATGTATTCAAATATGTATTCTACTACATATGTTTGGTAAAAAAAAATCCCAATAAGTGTATATTGATTGATTTGCGCAAACGTTATAGTGTCTATAAACTATGGGATATTTTTATGTAATTTTTATTTTATTTTTTTTTTAACTAGTAAAGGCGGTGATCAGCGACTTATAGCGGGACTGCGACATTGCGGCGGACGATTCGGACATTAAGTGATATTTTTTTGGGGACCAGTGACACTACTACAGTGATCAGTGCTAAAAAAATATGCACTATGGTTGTACTAATGACACTGGCAAGGAAGTGACATCAGGGGCAAATCGATGGATTAAATGTGTTCCCTGGGAGTGCTTGCTAACTGTGTGTGTGTGTGGGGGGGTGCCTGTACTGTAAGGAGACAGAGATCTGCGTTTCTGCTTAGCAGAAACACAGGGTCTCTGTCTTCTCCTGTCACAGAACGGCAATCTGCCTTGTTCTGTCTGCCTCAGGAACAATCGGCGGGTCCCGGCGGACATTGGGTTGTTCAATCACAACGGGAGCTGGTCGCTGGCTGCGCACATGCATGCGCCCCACACCCAGGAAACGGAAACACGTACAGGTTTGTGGTTTCGCGCTGAAGGGCCGCCCTGCCGCTGTATATATGCGTGGGGCAGTTGAGCAACACAGTTCATTCTAGAGACACTGGAAAAGGAACGGTCCACTTTAAACGCATTAGCCCCATATAGATCCTTTTCATTTTTAGCAGGTAGTAAATCTTATAACTTTCCTTTATATGGACCAAAAATCCCTAAGAAGTCTATCACAGATGTTCATCTAAACACAACTTCACCTACAGTTCACAGAAAGTGCTGACCTTGCCTAATGGTATTTTACGGTTGGTTTGCCATTTAATGCATTGCCAGTGTATTCTACTTTCTCATACAGGCACACAAGACAAAATGACAACAGTTCTCCACTGCAGTCATCAGTTCATCAATAGGCTGCGTGGTTATTGCATTTTACATGTGTTTACTCCCAATTGAGTACACAAGCAGGCTAATGCTGCAAACACATCCATCCAATTATGAAACGTTTGCGCATAGATCGATCGAAGATAGCTTGACACTGCAACTGATCATCTCTCCAGAAAACATAAACTGCATACCTAAGGGAAATGCATTACTGAAAATCCATTAATAGTATCAAGGGAATACTGCACCCATGTCTTATAACAAGTTGGCTCATGGAAGTTTTTACACTTACTAAGGTAGGGAGAGATTGGAAAAGACCTGACAGACTAGGTGCACACGTTAGTCAAGCAAACCTTTCACAAAGCCAGATTATTATTATTATTATTAACCCCTAAATGTACAATGTTTCCAGCAGTTAAAGCGGAGTTCTACCCAAAAATGGAACTTCCGCTTTAAGTGATGGTGACCCCTTGACATACCACATTTGGTATGTCACTTTTTTGGGCTGAGGAGCGTGGCTTTGTACGCCCACATCCCTGGACCGTGTCTGATTATTAAAAGTCAGCAGATACACTTTTTGCAGCTGCTTACTTTAAAAATATTAATTTCCGGCGGAACTCCGCTTTAAAGCTGAACTCCAAATGTTATAAATGTTATCCTTGATAGCTACAAAAGGATTTAAATTCACTCTGTGAGCACCAAATTCCATTGTAAACCCACATACTACCTTGTAAAAGTAGCAGTGACATCATCACTGTGCTGTGCTTAGCCTATGCAGAGAGCAGAGCTGTGGGAGGGGCCCAGCAGCCCCACCCACCACAGGCTGCCTGCAGAAAACCACAAGGGGGCGGAGACAAGACCAGTCACCCTGCACAAGGAGAGAGAGAAGCAATGACCAGTCTTTAATACAGGAAGCTCCTGCACAGAGGCAAAGTTTCACACTGGATCACTGCACAGATCTGGAAGAAATACACAAAGCACATCAAGGTTAAGGGATAAACATTATTTATCCCAGAGATCAGCTTTAATGGAAGGAGTTGTCAGAGATCGGCTAATTTGTTTTTTTATTATCTCCTCCGGTAGGGTTGTCACAATACCACCTGTCTGTTTTTTATAACCTATGTCCAGCTTTCAGAATCCTGAAACCCTTGTGTTGTGGAGTCTGTGGCAATGATATATACTGTATATCTATAATGGGAAGTTATTAAAGGACTGGGGGGGGGGGGGGCATTTTCCTAGAGATGATGCACAGCTTGCCGACCGGCACATAGCAAAAATACATCATTACTTTGACGTTTAGTTTACTTACATTTTTTACTATGGCCGGTTCTGCATCAGATAAAAGTGGTCTTGTGGGCGAATTCGCCAAGGGATTACTTTTAAAAGCGGCCCTCCCAGGCCCCCACCCTCTCGCCATTTCCCGTCCTTTTCGGGGCTTACTGGACCCATCAGTAAAGCCTGGGAGCAATCCGATGCACCTGTTTGCTGGGCAGGAAGTTAAGTGACGCCACTCGTTTCTATGCCCTTGGAGGACTGGAGAAAAGTCTGATGTCACTTCCATTTTTTTTTCTTAAAGTCAAAATGTAAAACATTTTTTTTTTGCTTTTTGCTTTTAAAGGTAAATGAGAGATCTGGGGTCTTTTTTGACCCCAGATCTCTCAATAAAAAGGATGTTCACATTCCTTGTAATTGGAATAAAAGTGAAAAAAAATGAAGGGACAGTGTAAAAGTAAAAAATAAAAAGTAAAATATATAAGAATTTTTTTTTTTTTTTTTAAAGCGCCCACCCCTCCATGCACGTGTGCAGAATCAAACGCATAGGTAAGTCGCGCCCACATATGTAAACGATGTTCAAAACACACATGTGAGGTATCGCCGCGATCGTTATAGTGAAAGCAATAATTATAGCGCAAGGCCTCTTCTGCAAACTCTAAACAGATAACCTGTAAAAAAATGTAAAGCGTCGCCTATGGAGATTTATAAGTACTGGATTTTGTCGCCATTCCTCAAGCGTGCGCAATTTTAAAGCATGACATGTTACGTATCTATTTACTTGGCATAACACCATCTTTCACATTATACAAAAAATTGGGGTAAGTATTGTGTTTTCTTTTTTTTTTATTCATTACAGTGTTCAGCTTTAATGGTAAGAGTTGACAGAGATTGGCTCATTTGTTTTATCATCTCCTCCGGTAGGGTTGTCCCAATACCACCTGTCTGTTTTTTATAACCTATGTCCTGTTTTCAGAGTCTTGAAGCCCTTGTGTTGTGGAGTCTCTGGCAATGATATATATCTATAATAGGAAATTATTAAGGGACTGGTGGGGGGGGCATTTTTTGCTAGAGGTGATCACTCTAAAGTTAGCCATACATCGTTTTTTTTTTTTTTTCTTTTGTTCAGCCAATGGGAAAAAAAGTAAAAGGAAAACTGACAGATTCCTCCATCTACACAGACAAGGTGGATGGAGGAATACCCACCATTAGGACATTGGGGTTGATTTACTAAAGGCAAATCCACTGAAAGTGCACTTGGAAGTGCAGTCGCTGTAGATCTGAGGGGTAGATCTGAAATGAGGGGAAGCTCTGCTGATTTTATCATCCAATCATATACAAGCTAAAATGCTATTTTTTATTTTCCTTGCATGTCCCCCTCAGATTTACAGCGACTGCACGTCCAAGTGCACTTGTAGTGCAAAGTGGATTTGCCTTTAGTAAATAACCCCCAAAGCATTGTAATGGCAGGACCTGCCAGTCTCATAGTACACTGACCAACGCCTGCACCCCCAGACTGACAAGGGGTTGCATGTCAATTCTATCAAGCAGGGACAGCCACACACTGGTCAACATTTAGCTGATCCCTGCTGAACCAGCCAAATTTCGATGTTTGGTCACTCTACGTTTTTTCTTATTACAGATCAGCTTCTGGTAAATGGATATTCTAATTTTAGATAGTGGTGAGACATTTCCATGATGAGTGAGTTGGCGGATGAAGCTGAATGTACAGTATATGGGAGTGTTAGTAGTGTTTGCTGCAGGCGGAGAGGCAAAGAGTGCTGCAGCATAGGACATGGGGGGAGATTTACTAAAACTGGTGCACACAGAATCTGATGCAGCTATGAATAGTAACCAATCAGATTCCAGGTTTTATTGACAAAGCCTAACTGAACAAGGTGAAGTTAGAAGCTGATTGGTTTCTATGCACTGCTGCACCAGATTTTGTGTGCACCAGTTTTAGTAAATCTCCCCCACAGTCTCTGGCCTCTCGCTTCACAAGGAGCTCTGGAGTACAGGACCACAGTCTGCATAACCAGCACGGTCTTCTGTCAGTCAATGACAGTCATAAGAGTGGGTTCATTTTTACTTATAACAAGGTGCAAAAAATAAAGTGCAGCGCTTGGTATAAACACAAGATGATCCTGTGCAAAAAAGCATATATGAAAGTAAATATTTCACTGTATTTTTTAAGTGCAATATGACCATAAACATTAACCACTTACCAACCGGCCCATAGCCGAATGACGGCTGCAGGGCGGTTGGATAACTCTGGGAGGACGTACTGACGTCCTCCCAGAATTCCCCTCTCGCGCGCCCGCTGGGGCGCGCACCCAAACACATCCGTGACCGCCGGGTCCTCTGGACCCGGCGCATCACGGATCCCGGTAAATGGCCGCTGATCGCAGCCGTTTACCATGTGATCGCGCCATCAAATGACGGCGCGATCACATGTAAACAGACTGGCGTCATCTGATGACGACGGTTCCTCTCCTCCCCTCCTGTGTACCGATCGGTACACTGTGAGCGGAGAGGGGGATGGATGGATGGCTGCAGCGCTGTGGGCTGGATGTGTAGTGCCCACAGCGCTGCACAGAGACATCCAGCCATCCATCCATCCATGCTCAGCCATCCCTAACGCTCTGCAATGCTGTGCACTACTCTGCAATGCCCCACATTACTCTGCAATGCTGTGCACTACTCTGCAATGCCCCACATTACTCTGCAATGCTGTGCACTACTCTGCAATGCCCCACATTACTCTGCAATACCCCCACATTACTCCGCAATGCTGTGCACTACTCTGCAATGCCCCACATTACTCTGCAATACCCCCACAATACTCTGCAATGCCCCACATTACTCTGCAATGCCCCACATTACTCTGCAATGCCCCACATTACTCTGCAATGCCCCGCAGTACTCTGCAATACCCCGCAGTACTCTGCAATACCCTGCAATACTATGCAATACCCCGCAGTACTCTGCAATACCCCGCAGTACTCTGCAATACGCCGCAGTACTCTGCCATACCCAACAGTACTCTGCAATACTCTGCCATACCCCGCAGTACTCTGCCATACCCCGCAATACTCTGCAATACTTGGTGATACCCAGTCATACCCAGTCATACCCAGTCATACTCAGTGATACTCTGCAATACCCCCCATACTCTGCAATACCCTGCCATACTCTGCAATACCCCGCCATACTCTGCAATACCCCGCCATACTCTGCAATACCCCGCCATACTCTGCAATACCCCGCAATACTCTGCGATACCATGCCATATTCTGCAATACCCCGCAATACTCTGCAATGCTCTGCAATACCCCGCCATACTCTGCAATACCCCGCCATACCCTGCCATGCTGAGCCATACTCGGCTGTACTCGGCCTCTCTATGTGGCCAGGCTGTGGAAGTCTCACACATGTGGTATCGCCGTACTCAGGAGGAGTAGGAGAATCTATTTTGGGGTGTAATTTTTGGTATGTACATGTTATGTGGTAGAAATATTGTATAAATGGATAACTTTGTGTTAAAAAAAAATAATGCGTTTCAACCACTTCCCGCCCACCGGCCGTCATACAACGTCCTTGACTTTGTGCGGTGATATCTGAATGATGCCTGCAGCTACAGGCATCATTCAGATATCAGCTTTTTCAGCCAGCGATTCCCTACACCATAAGAATGATCATAGCGGCTGTTCCACTGCTTGATCGTTCTTACGGGAGGCGAGAGGGGATGTCCCCCCCTCCCGCCGCCCTCCGGTGCTTCTACCGACTCACCGCTACGATCGAAGCCAGGATCGTTTTTTTTTTTTTTTTTTTTTTTTTTATTTCAGGCTTCCCAGCCTAGAGGTGAGATGTGGGGTCTTATTGACCCCATATCTCGCTGTAAAGAGGACCTGTCATGCCATATTCCTATTACAAGAGATGTTTACATTCCCTGTAATAGGAATAAAAGTGGTCAAAAAAATTTTTTGGGGGAAAAAAGCATCAAACTAAAATAAATAAAGTAAAATGAACAATAAAAAAAAAAAAAAAAAATTTAAAGCGCCCCTGTCCCTGTGTGCTCGCATGCAGAAGCGAACGCATACGTAAGTCCCGCCCACATATGAAAACGGTGTTCAAACCACACATGTGAGGTATCGCTGCGATCGGTAGAGCAATAATTTTGGCCCTAGACCTCCTCTGTAACTCAAAACGTGTAACCAGTAAAAAATGTTAAAGCGTCGCCTATGGGGATTTTTGAGTAGCAAAGTTTGGCGCCATTCCACAAGCGCGTGCAGTTTTGAAAGGTGACATGTTGGGTATCTATTTACTTGGCGTAACTTTATCTTTCACATTATGCAAAAACATTGGGCTAACTTTACTGTTTTGGTTTTGTAAAGCACAAAACTGTTTTTTTTCCAAAAAAAACGCGTTAAAAAAATTGATGCGCAAATACCGTGCGAGATAAAAAGTTGCAACGACTGCCATTGTATTCTCTAGGGTCTTTGCTAAAAAAACATATATAATGTTTTGGGGTTCTATGTAATTTTCTAGCTAATAAATGATGATTTTTACATGTAGGAGAGAAATGTCAGAATTGGCCTGGGCACTCCAGAACGCCTGAAGGTGCTCCCCTGCATGTTGGGCCTCTGTATGTGGCCACGCTGTGTAAAAGTCTCACACATGTGGTATCGCCGTACTCGGGAGTAATAGCAAAATGTGTTTTGGGGTGTAATTTGTGGTATGCATATGCGGTGTGTGAGAAATAACCTGCTAATATGACAATTTTGTGAAAAAAAAAAAAAGTAAGAAAAAAAACTTGATTTTGCAAAGAATTGTGGGAAAAAATGACAACTTCAAAAAACTCACCATGCATCTTTCTAAATACCTTGGAATGTCTTCTTTCCAAAAAGGGGTAATTTGGGGGGTATTTGTACTTTTCTGGCATGTTAGGGTCTCAAGAAATTGTCAGTACTTCAGGTGTGATCAATTTTCAGATATTCGCACCATAGCTTTTGGACTCTATAACTTTCACGAAGACCAAATAATATCCACCAATTTGGGTTATTTTTACCAAAGATATGTAGCGGCATAAATTTTGGCCAAAATATATGAAGAAAAATTACTAATTTGCAAAATTTTATAACAGAAATAAAGAAAAATGTATTGGTATCGGTCTTTTTTCTTTTATAGCGCAAAAAATAAAGAACCCAGCGGTGATTAAATACTACCAAAAGAAAGCTCCTAAAAAAAGGACAAACATTTCATATAGATATATTGCTGATATGGTACACAGATGATCCGCCCCTTTCTATGTGCCAAAACACTGCGCTCATGGGATTAGCTCCTAACTCTAAGCAGCCACTTAAAATTGCAAACTCATGTGAATAAAAATAAATGATACACTATACACTCGTCCTCACCAATAGTGTAATCAAATAGCAGCGCTAAAAATTGCTAAAAGAACCTGAAAGAAAAGTTTATAGTGATTGCTCAATGTGATACCTATATAATAGCTGTTTATTAACAGCACTAAGTCCACGGAGGACTTGATCCCATGAATAAGTCCTCCATGACGAAACATGTCGGGGCGTGGCTATACGGCAATCGAGGAAGCTTAACGTAGGACGCTGTGACAGGGAGAGCCATACGAGTGAGCGGGGAAGCGGCTACGGGAGACTCCAGGGAACGGGTGAGAGTGTCACCATCCACTAGTTTACCTGGGTCCGCCGTGACTACCATACGTCCAAGTTACCGTTTGAAGTGTTGTTGGTGATGACCATGATTGCTGTGCTTACCTGCGTTATTGAAAGTTGTAAAATGTGAGTTCTATGGTGAAGGAGAGTGTCATTTTTTATTAAAGTTTGTTACGTTATTGCACTATTGGATCGCTTTTCCTTTCTTTCATGTGGAGAGAGCATTTGCATTTATACTGCGGATAACTATACGGAAATTGATTGGAGGTTATCACTTTGCCCCCTACTGTGTGGGAAAAGCCTGTGAGCCGAACACGAGAGTGTAAGGCAAAAAGAGCTGGTGAGTTTGCTCGCTGAAGGGGAGTGGAAGTCACGGTCACAGCGGTGTGGTGGAAGATATTATCACTGAAGATCATATTGTTGATATTATCACCATTATTCACTACGTCTTCACTTATTTTTGGACTTTATATGTTGAATTTTTGATTTAAGATTATTACACAGATGGATCGCACTGTGTTTGTTTATTAGAATACACTTTTTGGTTTATTTAGTGCTGTTAATAAATAGCTATTATATAGGTATCACATTGAGCAATCACTGTAAACTTTTCTTTCAGGTTCTTTTAGCAATTTTTAGCGCTGCTATTTGATTACACTATTGGTGAGGGCGAGTGTATAGTGTATCATTTATTTTTATTCACATTTCATATAGATACAGTGTTGCATGACTGAGTAATTGTCATTCAAAATGTTAGAGCACCAAAAGCTGAAAATTGGTCTGGTTAGGAAGGGGGTTTAAGTGCCCAGTGGTCAAGTGGTTAAATAGCATAAATTCAAATAAAGTGCAACTATATAGTGCACATATAATGAATTGTATTATACGCAACCAAAATATTTAGTTTTAGTGCGATCCCATGCGACAAAAGCAAGATGTAAAAAAGTGGCATAAAAAACGCACAAAAGTGCAAGCGATATACAAATTGTAAAGTGCAACACTAAGTTTGGGCACAAAAAGACTATGCATCAGAACATATGTAAAGAAAATATTTTGTTTTAGTGCGATCCCATGCGACAAATGCAAGATGAAAGATGGGACTGCACTAAATTAAATATTTTTGTTGTATACAACACAATCCATCACATTTGCACTGTATAGTTGCACTTTATTTGAATTTATGCTACTTAAGAATATGGTCACATTACACATTTATTATTGTGTTATATTTTCTTCACAAATGTTTTCATGCACAGAGTCCTTTTGTGCCCAAACTTAGTGTTGCACTTTACAATTTGCATACTGTTTGCACTTTTGTGCGTTTTTTATGTGACTTTGTTTTCATCTTGCTTTTGTCGCATGGGATCGCACTAAAACGAAATATTTTGGTTGCGTATAATACAATTCATTATATGTGCACTGTATAGTTGCAGTTTGTTTGAATTTATGCTATTTAATGTTTATGGTCATACTGCACTTTACTAATACAGTGTTATATTTACTTTTATATATGCTTTTTTGCACAGGATCATCTTGTGTTTATACCTAGCTCTGCACTTTATTTTTTGCATTTTTATTTTGTGCCTTGTATCTGGGTTATAGTGTTTAGCTGCAGGTCATTAATTGATACATTTTTCACATCGTTTAATTCCTCTATCACTTTGCGCAGATATATCATTTTTATTTCTATACTTATAACAAGGTAGCAAGTTTCCCAAAAAATGTTCCTCTCCCTAATAACTTGACAATCTATCTGGAACATGTAACCATTCTCTGGGAAAAAAGTGACGCACTTTGATTACATTTGATTGGTTATTTTTGCAGTAATGATTCACATTCCCTAAAAGAGCCCCATGTCTCAGGAGGAACCCACGCCTTTGGCCACTATCTGGCTTTGGCATTAATAAAGGTGGCAGATCAATCTTTCAGCTTCAGGATATCCAACTGAAGGCTTCTCTAAACAAGCCAAACCCAGTTTACTATGTAATGCAAAAGCCTCATAAAATAAACAAAAGCTTCCTTTAGGCCTCATGCACACGAGACGCTGTTAAACTCACGTTCAGAGGCAGTTGGACACTTTTTTCGACTGCCCCTGAACCCATTCAATGTTATCCTATGTGTCCATGTACACAGTCTTGTTTTTTGGAGTTTTTAGGCAGTTGCGTTTAACCTCGTTTTTCCAGAAGCAAAAAAATGGATTCAGACGCAAAAGATTTACACATTTCAGACGCCAAACGCGGCTAAACGCCGGTACCCCAAATTTGGATATGTTGTAGTACTAGTTCCACTGTGTTAGCACACCAAATTTGGGGTTTCTAGCACCAAGTGGTCCCGAGATTTGGGGCCCCAAAGTTGGGTCGTAAAATGTCATTTTCTGCTTTGCAGACGCTTCTAGACGCAAACGCGGCTAAAACGCGGCATGCAAACACGGCAAAACGGGCGTTTCTAAACGCCGGTTTCAGCTTTTAAAAACGTGTTCAGCAGAGTTTGCACTGGCGTCTCGTGTGCATGAGGCCTTACCCTTCCTGACAGAGCAAAATTCTCCTTTATTTGTGCTTTACACACCTTCCCTACAAGACACTGCTGCTCACAGTCAGAGGTTTCAGTAAAAAAGACAGAGCTGTCAATCCAGAAAGCAGAACCAAGACTAGGTGTGACCAGTTGCTGACAGCAGTGACAATGCTGGTGGTCTTGGCCCCCCACACACATAGTGGTTGATTTTTATTAATGGCAAATAGACTGTGCACTTTGCAATGTGCAATTGCACTCTGCAAGACCAGTTGCTCCTGAGCTTAGTAAATGAGCAGAAGCTCTGCTGACTTCCATCATCCAATCACGTGCAAGTAAAAATGTTGTTTTTTTATTTTCCTTGCATGTGATTGGGTATTTTTTGTAAAGTGAAACTTTACCTCATTTACTAAGCTCTGGAGCAACTTCACTTTGGAAAGTGCACAATCTATTTGCCTTTAGTAAATCAACCCCATATTCTCATCCCACTGTAGTGCAAGGCGGCAGATTGAGAACTGTGAATTCAGGAGCAGTGCAGCCTCATTGCCACCCCATCACAGGAAGCGTGGACTTAACTGGCAGGTTCAACAGGTATTTGTGGGAGTTTGCAGGGGAAAAAGTGGCTCATTCACAGCATATGTGTCGGGCTATGCTGGGCAACAAATTGCATATATAAGGCACTCTGCATTAAAGTGGTTGTAAATCTCAGACATGAAATCTGAACAAAGCACATATTTCTATAGTGTTTACTTGCCTCTCTCCAAAGTGTAATTTCTCTCTCATTTCGGTCTAGATCCTCTGTTATCAGCATGAGTCACTTCTGACAAGGTTTCCTGACACCAATTTCGAAAAAGGTGACAGGTAGGGTTGCCACCTTTTTTTCAAGCCAAACCCGAACACTTTTGCAGCACAGGGCAATTTTAAATGTTTTTTTTTTGCTGTAAACACTATAGGATTATAAAAGACCTGGGATACATTTGGGTGCCCCAAGGAGAGTAGTAATCTAACGCACAGAGTGCGCCTTGGCAAACAGTGGGTGTGGCCAAACTGCTCTAGCTGACATTATCACCCCACCCTTCAGTCAAACCTGCCCCCAAACAGCTGCCCGGTTACTTGGGGAGCCACAGCCTGGTCTGAATAATGTTTCAGGTGGACTGAAACCCCGACACATGATTCAAAACCCGAACTGTCCGGGTGAAACCTGGACAGGTGCCAACCCTAGTGACCGGGAGGTGGCTCCAGCATATAGCCTGTGATTGACAGCCTCAGCTCTGTTTCCTGGGTGGTGTGTGAAGGGGGGGTCCCTTCCCTCCAATCAGCTCTCAGAGCTCTTGTACAGTGTGTAACTGTAGCTCCCCAGCCCCTGCTTTGTGAGTCTGTAAAAAAATCTATTTATCTCTGTGTTTTACAAGATGTACAGAATAAATGGGTACAACTTATGTAGGAGGATTTGTTTCATCCCTGTGTATCCCCTGAAGCTAGTGACTTTACTGGGTATACTGTAGGTAAGGGTTTACAACCACTTTAAAGCGGGAACTAAACCCATAGATTTAAGGGTTTCAAAAACAGTTAAATTCCCAGCATGCCGGGAATGCTAACTGTCACATGTACTTTGGCTGAAAAGGATTGGAGGGTTTAGTTCCGATTTAAGTGCTACAAATTCAGTTCACCCTACTGCACTGCACTAGGCCACACTCTACTTTATTCACTGCAGTAGGTTGCAACGCCTTACACAGCATTGCAACAAGCTAAGGTGCAAAAACCGTGTCATTTTGTAATATTTCAATAAAGTTGAAAAGAAAAAGTAGACAGCACAATGCAACATTACAATGCATCGTCACTACTTTCTTCTCAGCACACATCAGCAACTATGCAACACTAAGTAATGGCCCGTACACACCATCCGAAAATCGGACAACAGATCGTCCATTTTGTTTTGCATGCTAGTCGCATATCGAAAATGGAGAGGTTACTAAAGTTATGAAAATTCTCGTACGACAGAATAAAAAAATGGGAAGTGATGTCATGTGTTGTAGTGTATTTCTATTGTATTTTCAGAGGACAACTGTACTGATTAAACAAAAATCGTAGAATCTGGTATCATATGAGAAAGATTTTCGTGTTTGTCCGATCGGATAATATCGGATGAACTGTCATGATCGGCTCTCGAAAGCTCAGTACAATCAATTCGAAAGCGGTATTTTTTGTCCGATTTTTTTATCGTATGTACGGGCCATTGGTACAGTCTACAGTATGTACTATAAGTGCAGATGCACTTATGTTGCGTACACACGAGCGGACTTTTCAACATCAAAGGTTTGACGGTCTTTCCGACGGACTTTCGATGGAGTTACAACGAACTTTCGAGCGACCAGACTTGGCCACAAACGAATGGACTAAAGTCAGTTGGAAAGTCCGTTGGTTTGAACGTGATGACGTACGAAGGGACTAGAATAAGGAAGTTCATAGCCAGTAGCCAATAGCTGCCCTAGTGTCCTTTTTTGTTCGTCGCATACAGACGAACAGATTTTTCAACCGGACTCGAGTCCGTCGGAAAGATTTGAAACATGTTCCAAATCTAAAGTCCTTCTGATTTTCGACAGAAAAAGTCCGCTGAAGGTCCGATGAAGCCCACACACGGTCGGATTGTCCGACGGATTCGTTCCATCAGACCAGTCCGGTCGTGTGTACGCGGCTTTAGAATGAAGTCCTGCGGCACATATTTTTTATGGAAGGCCATAGTTACACTTTACGTATTATGTCAAAATTTACACTGTTCCGCCATTAGAAAATATATAGACAAGTGGCAGTCAATATACGTAATATAGGGGGCACAAAGTGTGGCCCCTGATGTAAAAGGGTCACACATAATATACAGTGAATTTAATGCTACAGAAATCTATCAGAGATTGCAACAAGAGTTGTTGGAGTTTGCAAACATACTATAGGAGTTTTGGGAGACCTGAGACATGCTTCAGGAGACGATCATAGAAGATGTAAGATTTCTATTACAGCCCTTTTACAAATCAGTGCTTCCTAATTTGGGCTCCCTATGGTCTTTCTAAATGACTTAATTTAATATTTCTCTCCCCAAGATTATAGAAGATCAGAGGAAAAAGTAAAAAAAAATACATAAAAAGTGCTATTATGTGGTGCATACTAGTACATTATGAACTGCAGGGGGGACCTTTTATTTTTTTTTCATGAGTTTACTATTGCTTAGCACCTAGGTAAAAGAAAAACAGACTTCTGTCTGCAGGGCCCCAAGGACTGCACAATGCATGCAAAAGGGATGCATGCACCTCTGGGCTGCACTTTGAGAACCAGAGCACTTCAGACAAAAACAAAACTGGGCCTGCATATACTTCAGTCCTATGTCTTAAAGTGGTTGTAAAGGCTGAAGGTAAAAAAATCTTCTGTGTGCTGCTCCCCCTAATACTCACCTGAGCCCCCTCTGTATCCAGTGATGTGCACGGGAGCCTCTGCTGTCCCGGGTTTCGTTCTCTTTATTGGCTGAGATAGCAGCGGGAGCCACTGGTGCCCTCTTCTGTCAATCACAGTCAGTAAGCCAATAAGGAGAAATGCAGGGGGCGTGGCGGAGCTCCGCCTCTATGTATCTTATGGACGCATAGAGCGGGGCTCGGGAGCAAGCATGCACCAGTTCTCCCATAGCAAGTAGCTTGCTATTGGGGGCACTGATCAAGGGGGAGGAGCCAGGAGCATTTAAAGAGCACCTGTCATTTCAGATCGATTATTGCAGCGCCTGTTAGCAGGCATCCACTCGCCTGCTGCTGCCGCGTCCCTCACCTTGTTACATCACTGCTGCATCACCAGCCGTCCCATTAAAGTGAATGAGACTGTCAGTGAGTCAACAGCGGGTCAGAGGAAGAGCCGCTGCAAGACAGAGATGACAGTTGCTCTTTAAAAATTATGATTTAAATCGAGTTGATATAAATCAAGCCTTTTTACTAGTGATTTAAATCAACTTGATTTAAATCAAATCCACCCTGCAGACCCCTATTAGTCCCTTCTGTTATGGGTTGCCACATTTTTTTTTTTCAGCTTTGGATACAGCATAGACCTCTTTCAGGTTTTTATTACTTTCTGTGTTTCCGCAATTCTTTATTTGTTCTGGCGGCCATTGTCACTGAGACCAAAAGTGACGAGAAATCCAAAATGTTATGCCCAGCATTGGAACAAGAATAAAAAAGGAAATCTTCCAATGGGGAAGAGATACATTTTCAAGCCCAATAGGGAGCAGTGAGGGGGGTTGGGCCTGCCATTGACTTTGCAGAAGTCAAGATTAGTATATTGAAGTGCTCTATATGTAGGCATTGAGGAGTCAGGACAGACATACAGGCTTATGCTGGCCATACACTATACGAAAAATCGGCCGAAAAAACGTTCGTATAGACACTTCGTTCGTTTTTCGGCAAGTTAATGGGCACAAATCGATAATCGTTTGTGACGTTTTTGTGGAAAAAAAACGAACGGGAAGTTTGGAAAATTTCTGCCGAACGTACGATAAATTGCAAGGTTAATGTGTTTCCCGTCCGAACTGTCTGCACTAGGTATATGTAAAAAAACTAACAAAAAATAATTTATTCATGTGCACTGAACAATTTATCGGTCATTACATGATGGCACGATCGTTTGCGGTCAAGGTCGAACGATCGTTTTTCGAAAATGTGTTCGGCCGATTTTTTGTATAGTGTATGGCCAGCATAAGTGTGTCTTAAAAACATTTCATCTGCTGTTTTCCATCATTTTACCAAAGAAAAGGGTTGCTTTATATTACAAGTGTTGTAGCCTTAAACACTTGCATGAATATTTTATATTAAGAAACATATACTGCACTAATATATAATTTAGGCTGAATAATATTGATCCTGAACTTTTGAAATGTACGGATTGAACTGTTCTATTTTTTTCACAGAAAGTTGCTTAGGTCTCATTTATATAGTACAATTCTTCTGATCCTGGCTGGTGAGTTGTATATCCTGCAGTTACAATAGATATTTGTAAGATACTTTGCAGGACACAAGGGTTGCAGGCCTTTGGAAATATTTGGCTGGCAAACAGTTAAAGAGCCATATGTTTACTGTTCTGTATGTGCTAAATGGAATGTAGAAGCCACACTGTATGCAATGGGAGTTTCTTCCAACCATAAATCAGACTATATATAAGCAGACACACCAACTCGTATGGATGGTTCTTTTAAACTGCTTCAAGGGATCCCAACATACTGGGTCATGTTGCTATGACATTACAGAAGTAGAGATGGGGATTTTCTAAATACTGGCCGAGTGAATTTAAGAGAACCAATCGGGTACTTCCTAATGTTTTTACAAATAAAGGACCCCAATGGACTGCCCAGTATGTCATCCTACCTCCGTCAGCAGACAAAGTCGAAATATCATCATCACCAGTCCTATTAGGTATAGTGTGACTTCAAAACATCTCAAATAGCTTGGTTTTACAGTAAAACCTTGGATTGTGAGCATAATTCATTCCGGAAGCATGCTTGTAATCCAAAACACTTGTATATCAAAGCGAATTTCCCCATAAGAAATGATGGAAATTTAGATGATTCGTTCCGCAACCATTTATTTATAAGTTCTTTAGTTTATAGTCCATATAAAAAGATTATAACAATGTGATAGCTTGTGGAACCATAAAATGTCCATACACAAATGGAAGCCTCCACAAAGGGATTAGAAGCAAAATCCAGCAGGAGCTAGAGAGAAAAAAGAGAAGAGAGGCGCCTCTAAGTGTAGCAATATGGTTACATTAAATGAAGGTACAACATTTAGCAACTCACATGGTTGATGATTAAAACAGGCACATCTAAGTATGCAGGCATCCGGGGTAAAGCTATCCACATAGACCATCCTCCTCACCGCCGGCTCTCACCGCTGTCAGTCTGCAATCGTGACCGGGAAGACTACCCTGCAGTAGAGCGATCTGAAAGCGAGGCTTGAGGCGCTCGTGGAGCGCAGCCTGGAAGGGACGACATCAATGGTGGTGTGGAGGATGGTCTATGAGGACAGCTTTACCCCAGATACTTAGATGTGCCTGTTTTAATCATCAACCATGTGAGTTTCTTAATGTTGTACCTTCATTAAATGTAACCATATTGCTACACTTAGAGGCGCCTTTCTTCTCTTTTATACTCAGTTGTGACATGATGCTACTTGTATATCAAGACATCACTTGTATATCAAGTCAGAATGTATTTAAAAATGTTGCTTGTCTTGCAAAACGCTCTCATACCAAGTTACTCTCAAACCAAGGTTTTACTGTACTTTACCTATTATTAGAATAGATTTATATAGTGCTAACAGTTTGTGCAGCGCTTTAGAACAGACAGTACAGTTACAATACAATTCAATACTGAACCAATCAGAGGGTTCTGCTCAGCTGAAGGAAAATCATAATGATTTTATCTATTGTTTTTTTATATAAACACAACAAATCACAAATATACAAGCTAACTACAACTAATGAGATATTTGCTGTATTTTGCAATAAAAACCAGAATCGAGGTACAGTTATGGATCACGCACACTGCTGAATGATTTTACTTAGAATCTTGTGTGCAATAAGATACTATGTAAAATCTTGTCTGTACACTGTACACATGCAACATTAATGCTACTGTGTCCTTGCCTTCAGCACAAATGTACCCTATTGGCTGACAGGACGCAGTTGACACCTGCAGCTTAGCATCCCTAGTTGCTATTTTGCAGGCAGTCCATGCCACTTACCATCCTTGGTTGTTAGGATGCAGTCGGTCCCTGCCACCTAGCATCCTTGGCTGCTAGGATGCAGACATCTCTTGCCACCTAGCGTCCTTGGCTGCTAGTATACAGGCGGCTCCTGACAAATTGCGTCCTTCAGTGCTATGATGCAGGCAGCCCCAGCCACCCAGTGTACTTGGTTGCTAGGATGCAGGCTAAGTCACAGATTTTCATTGTGCACCATTACAACCTTCTAGCTGCCGCAAGCCTAATGACCAATGGCTTCATTAGTTGATAAGGAGGATGTCAGTTGCATGCATAGCATCCTTGTTTGACCCTCCCCTGCCCCTCTCCATCAGCATTGGGGTCACATTAGCTAAGTGATGGAGAAAAACCGAGGAAGAAGAGAAACATTGGAATACTAGTCAGTACCAGTTTGCAAAAGTGTATTTGCTTTGGAAGAATAAATCACCTCTAACGCTGGGTGTCCTACTTGGACTTGTGGATGTTGCTGCATTATGTAAAACGATTAGAATCGTTTTTACATTTTAGAATGGGGTATCTCGAGACTGTCCTTTATTTTTAAACGGTGCCTTGACTGAAAAAAGATTGAGAAACACTGGCTTAGATAGCTGCTGGGGCTTCCTTATTATGCAGTATCTGTCTTTCTTAAACATGTCCTTGTCCTAAGTGACATAGCTCAGACCATGCAATAGGTGACCTAGGTAGAGAGAACAGTTGGGATGTGTCAGTTCTACCTGTGCACATGTTCAGCACTTCATACAGCTTCAATGAAGATTTAGGGAGCTGGAATATTGTAGCACAGGCATCATTGGGCATTTCGCGGTGTCCGTTTTATTGCATATAGCCATGCTACATGTTAATTTAAAGGAGTAATCTGCATTTTGCAAAAAAAATAATAAATGCACCCATACTTCAAAAAAGCAAAAATGTGTAATTTTTTTTTTAAATTTGATAATGGAAAGCAATGCAGACACGATCAGTGTATCATCTCCTGCAGACTATTCCTTCAACTCAGGTCCATACAGAGGTGGGGTGGTCCCGGATGTCCCTGTATCACGTTTTATTTTTCACACTTAATTTAGGTGTGCATTTTTTATGGGTGTAGCTTTTAAAGTGAAACTGTGTTGAAAAAAATATGGAGCTTCCATTGCTAAACTTTGTTTTCTATAGTGCCAGCTCCAGGGTTGTCATCCTTATCTTAGATTAACTACAATATATAGGGAGGCCCTGATCTGGAACAAGTATACAACAAGTGATGTCTAATAAGTCTAAACTCCTGTACTGCATGCTTTTTCAGGTCAGTGACACACTAGGAAACAAGGTTACACAGCTTCACTAATTTACTAAGCTACCATATGTAATCATTCATTTTGCAAAGTGAACAACTACTACAACTACAATACCCCTTAGTAAATCAGCCCCATTGGATGAGCCACCTTCTGATGGCTGTAGCAAGTGAATGAACATGGGAAACTCCACACACAACAACGTCCAGACTTCTGCTGACCACTCTTTCCCAACACTTCATGGCTTTGAATAGTGGGACAGGTACAGTCAACCAGTAATATTACCTGAGGATGGACACAAATAAGCCTCACTATTGGTCAAGGAGGTTGACCATTCTAGACTTTTTTTGCTAATTCTTTGTTGTGCTTTCAAATAAGATATAAAACCATTTGGGCAAACCTGTGGCTTAGAAGTACAAAATAGTCAATGCACACAAAAGTGAGAAACATCACTAGCAGTATAAAAAACCAGTAAAGAAAAACAACAAAATTGGCCACACTCCACAATAATCTGTTGGACACATAAAATCCTTATAAAGACCAGTAGCTTGTAGAGAAGGTGATAAAATGTCGCTCCATGTCCCTCCCCTGCTCCCATTAAAAGGATGATCCCACCTTGTGAACTTGTTAAGGAGTTAGGATGACTTCATCTAGTACTATTTTTATATCTCAAAGAAAAAGCCATACCTAATTTTGTGGGGCAACCTCAAAGTAGGGTGGCTATAAATCATTGATTTAAACAAAAAAAAAAAAAAAAACATTTTTTTTTTTTAATTCAAATCTGATTTTTTTTAATTTAAATCATTTTTTTTTTTAATCAAATTTATTTTAATAAAATGCTTTTGGAGTAAAAATCAATCTAAAGATAGTTTTCTATTTAAGATACATGAATAATTTAGTTTATTCAGCATGGAATGGAGCTTTAGTTATGTAGCATGCGGCTGTATATTCTCCAATATTTACATTTTTGGAAAACTCATTCAATGAATCCAAGCTCTGCAAGCTTAGATAACATGCACTGCTTTGATGCATTCCCACAATGTCACAGTAACTATGAGATAAGCCAAAATTCAGGAGTATTCCTTTATCCCATTGTTTTGCAAATCTATGCACACTACAAACTGTATGATTAAATCGGTTCTGATATCGCTGTTTTACTAACTTGACAGATTATTATTCTAAATAGGAAACCTTTATTTTGTTTGCAAATATTAAAGATTCTAACTACCAGCACTAATAAGTCCTTACATTTTAAGAGCACCTGTCATTTCAGATCCATCATAGCAGCGCCTGTTAGCGGGCATCCACTCACCTGCTGCCGCCACGTCCCTCACCTTGTTGTGTCACTACCACATCACCAGCCATCCCATTAAAGTGAATGGGACTGTCGGTAAGTTAACAGCGGGTCTGAGGAGGAGCCACTGCAGGACAGAGATGACAGTTGCCTCAAAGCCTTATAGAGTGGAAGTGCTGTATTAACTAGCAATTTCAAAAAATCCAGTGTAAGAGCTGCGGCTGACTTTCATTTTAGTACAATAGCCTTCCTAGTGTAGAACAAATGGAGGCCTGGCTGCATGAGTGCTTCAACCAGGTCCAACAGAATGTATATATTTAAAGGGACTTGGATGATGGTCAGATTCATAATAAATTCTGCTACATTAGGCCAGAATAGCTGTGTAGCCAGACATTCCCAGAACATATGGATATACCCCACAGGGTCTTAGAGACATCTCCAACTGTGTGCTGGGGCCCATCACGGACACAACTTATAAAATGATAACCCTATCTGGATTTACTGACTTTTTTGACAAGGCTATGCATTTTATAAATATTTTTATGTTGAATTGCCAGGTTTTTGGCAGGTTTCTGTTTATCTGTTTTTATACAAGAATTAGATCATTTTATATCACTGAGAATTGTGTTGTGGGATTGAGAAGGATCATGCTTACCCTTTCCATGCTCCTAGACGTTGTGGGGTTTCAGGGCTGTGGGGTTGAAGGTATTCAGCTACTGTCCTGGGACAATGTGGCTTTCCCTAAACTGGATTAAAGCTACATACTATCTAGGTTATTGGGAAACTTGTGGATGTGACCCAATTAGTCAGATCGCTGCTGGAGCTCTCTAAAGTTCTTACATAATATCCATCCTTCTCAAAGCTGGTATTTGCACAGCCTTTAACACATCCTCACCCTATGTGACCCCGTAGTAGTTGAGCTATTCCTAAATCCACCTATTCCCAAATCCACCATAAATGGTCCATCAAAATGTCTGCCATGGGCAACTAGAGACCTAAGTCCAGATATTTCTGATCTCCCCAATATGTTATAAGAAAGCAGTACATGATTATTCATACCTGCTGGTTGAAGAACCCAACGAATGCATCATCATATGAAAATACAATCCATCAATTCAGAGAACTTTTATCTACAACATGTATCCCTGTCCATCACTGTCACAGTGAAGGATGGACATGTCACACAATTTATTCTACTAGATTATGTATCTGTCAAAAAAACAATACAAAAACACACCCCACAATCACAAATTCCTGAAGAGGGATATGAAGAATATCTACCTCATTTGGAGGCTCTTTCACGCCAAACTCCACATAAAAAACTTGTCACAACGCATCAAAAATGTATGCACAATGATGTACATTTAACGTGTGTTTTCATGTGTGTTGCAGTAAGTTGCCTTTTTATGAGCACTGGCATATGTTTTGAGGTCATCCATTGTGAAGCGACAGGTCCCTGGAAGCAACAAAACATTAACAGCAATTCATCTTTTATTTTATTACTTTCCATTGAACTACATTTACATGCATTCATGTGTGTTACAATAAACTACAGACATGCTGCAGACAACTGAAACACACATTTACACAGCCTTGTGGTTTGAATGAGGCACATAGAAATCCATCTTTGTATGTGCTCTTACAATGTATGTGCTCTTACAATGTATGTACTCTTACAATGTATGTGCTCTTACAATGTATGTGCTCTTACAATGTATGTGCTCTTACAATGTATGTGCTCTTATTCCCCCCCCTTCAGTCCATCATGAATGCTGCTGCCAAACTCATCCACCTTACCAACTAATCAGTGTCTCCTGCCCCTCTCTGCCAATCCCTCCACTGGCTTTCACTCACCCAATGAATAAAATTCAAAATACTAACAGCTTACAAAGCCATCCACAACTCTGCCCCTCTGCCCACTAATGTTTCAAAATACCAACCAAATCGTTCTATTCATTCATCCCAAGACCTCCTGCTCTCTAGCTCCCTTGTTGCCTCCTCCCATTCTCGCCTCCAAGACTTCTCCTGAGCCTCTCCCATCCTCTGGAACTCCCTACCCCAATCTGTCAGACTATCTTCTACTCTGTCCACTTTTAGGCGATCTCTGAAACCCCTTCTGTTTAAAAAAAAAGTCTATCCTGTCTCCACCTAACAACATTACATTTGTTTTCTCCATCAACTCATCCCCCACAGTAATTACCTTTTGTATCACTTGACCCTCCCTTTTAGATTGTAAGCTCTATTGAGCAGGGCCCTCTGATTCCTCCTGTATTGAAACTGTACTGTCTTCCCTCATTATGTAAAGCACTGTACAAACTGTTAGCGCTATATAAATCTCGTATAATAATAATATTAATACAGGGATGAATGGTCCTAAATGCAAACGGTCTGCATCCAGGCGCACACATCCATCGTTGTGCGCATGTAAATGTGTGGTTAGCAGCGAACAAAGGCAACCTGTTATTGATCTGTACAGTCTGCTGCCCATAGATGTATGCAAAGAAATGTGACTCCCAAGCGCAGAAAAACGGGATTATGTCTGCACAAGAGTTCCAAAAATGCCCAATTTTTGGCATTCAGGCATTTTTTTTTTAAATGATCTGAATGGTGCCTACTGCTTTTAGATCAGTGAGAAAAAAAAATACACAAATATGCTTTGCTAGTTAGTATTTACACTCACAAGTCAACCTCCTTCTTGAATAGTAGATTATGTTATTGCTATAATGTGTATAAACAGATGCATTATATGGAATAAAATCTTGTTTTTTGTTTAGGAACCTTCTGCCAGGAGGGTTTGGTGTTCATACATCAGTACTGTGAACAAGGACTCCTACGTTGTATGACCCTCTGCACCCCTGTGAATGACCCCTGAAGCCTAGTACACACTGCTAGTATTTTTTTTCGTTCAACCCGGAAAAAAAAGTGACAGCTCCGGACGTAGCCGCTGTACTAAAAGTACCATGTTAGTACAGTGATCTCCCCTGCTGTTCTATTGTGTTCTGACAGGGGGACGGCCCCCACCAGAACTCTCCAGTCAGCGCTTTCAGCCATCAGTTAACAGCGCTGATCGGAAGCCAGTCAGCTGCTGCTTTCCCTGCATGCTTGGCCGGATTCCGTTGGCCCAGCTGCCATACACATGGGTCAAATGTCGGGCGACAACAGCTGGCTCAATAAAAACTGGCCGATGTCACCCGACATTCAGCCCGTGTGTACTAGACTTAAGAGACCTACTAATAACATGTACATCCTAAATAAATGATGTTTAATATGCTATCAAAAACAGTCAACACTTTCTGATCAAATATCGTTTTCACCTTTTTTATTCTTTGCGGCCTCTCAAGGCTGCCGAGATCCTAAAATCACTTCCTGTCTACAATTGCTACAGCAGCTGCTGCACATCATTCCTCAGGGGGCAGTTTCTGATGGTGACAACATTAGAACATGGCTGTGTAATGTGATTCAGCATGAGGTGCTTGTAGTCTCGTGTGACAGGGTGACAACGTAGGTCATCTGAAAGTTACGGACAGAGCGTTGTCACCCTATACAAAGAAGTGTCTGAACAAAGACTTTTAAGGCAGGATCGTTCTGTATTATTTTAATAAAAGCAGCCAAAAAAAAAATAATGAAAATAACTTTTGAAATGACTTTAAGGTAAAATGTGTGTTTATTTCCCGGTCTGGGAGTCACAGGTGCCTCATACCACCGTCCACAGAAATCAATGGCTGTGCGTGACTGTACGCAGGTATACGGCATATTTACGTAAGCATGCGCATGCATACAGATACTTCCCCTGGACAGTTTGCATTCAGGAGCGTACATCTATACCCATGTGCCTGTATACTGTACCTGGGTAAAGTCAGTAATTTTTGTTGGCAGTTGTACACAATTCCTGGCTCCTGAGTAAAGAAAAATGCCCACATTTTATATCATACAGCCCCAGGTGCCCATGGCAAAGCTTTTATGCAATGTAAGTCACTGGGTTTAAGTATCCATTAAAGAACCAGTCCACACAAAGGTGACGTCTCAGTTATAGGAGGAGTCTGGTAAGTCGAATAACCCTGTGGCTTACCATAAGGCCTCATGCACACTGCTGCTGGTAAACTCACATTTTTGTGAGTTTAGGCTTTTTTTTAACTGCCCTTAAAGTAGAACTATAGGTCAAACTTTTTTTTTCTGATTTTGAATAGAGTAAGGGAGAGTTATAACTTTATTTTAGCCTCTTTGGAGACTTTCCTTCACTTCCTGTCCCATAGCCAAAACAGGAAGTGAGAGAAAATTCCTGCAAATTAGGGGAATTCCTTGGGAACCCCCAGGTCACCAGAACTAGTGTCACATTTTCACTCTTTTACTTTTCTGGGGACAACCCAAAATGTGGGATTTTCCTTTATTTTCACTTTCAACGATAATGGTAAACATGACAAATACGGAGGGTGAATCTCCTTAACAGCAATAAAAAGTGACATGTGTTCTAATCCATCTCCACTCTATCCAAATATATAAAAAAAAAAAGTTTTGCCTTTAGTTATACTTGAAACTCTCCTCTATGTTATCCTATGTGTCCATACACACATGGACGTTTTTTGGCAGTTTATCAGCTATTTTGTAAACGCCCTAAAATCACATTCAGATGCAGTTCTTATGATCACAAAAAACACTGTAAAACATGCCTTAACTGGTTTAAAAACCGCTGTTTTTAAAGCTGTAAAACGTGATTTTAAAGACACGTTTTACTGGCAGCAATCAGATGTCCAGGAAGAGTTTTTTTTTTTAAACGTCCTGTGTGCATGGGGCCTACATCTTGGGAAGTAATCAGAATTTTACAAATATTGCATCATGCGGGAGCAGACAGGCTTTACAAGCGTACAGAACAACAAGACTACACAAAAATAACGCCATGCGGTCCAGATGTGTCCGAATACAAAGAACACTATATCTAGCTAGCATACATGTTTCACACTTTTTGGAAATCATCAGTGCAAGATATGGAATGAAAGGTAAGAGAATTATAAAAAGGGAGCTGGGAAGACCCGTCCGCACTGTATATAAAATGTTTCAAACGCCTTCTTCTAACAAATAATTAGGAATTTAATCCTTACCGTGCTAATGAATTTAGCTTCAATGTTAATTGTGGACAATCTTCTAGAGATATTATTTGTACAATCAAGGTTTTATTCCAATGCCTCCTGATAAATCGGAGATATTTACCTGCTTTTTCTTGCGTCAGTCTGTGGGGACGCTCCTGTGACTTGGACCATGTAGTTTGTTACATTCATGAGCTTAGCTGCAATGACTTTTATCAGGCACACTGCTAAGTTATCTAGTTAGTCAGCAGTCAGCTCAAATGTCACTGCACTGTCACGGTGCCTGCCACTCCTGTCACCACAAAACGAGTTACAGAGCATCTGCAAGGCGAGCTCGAGCTCATTATATAAACGTATGTATTATACCAACCAATCAGTCACTGGGAACCATATCTCCTAAGCAGATAAAGGTATAGTGTAAAAAAAAATGTGGGTCAATAACCGGCTCTGCGAGTTTTTCCCTCGCCTGCCGGATATGCTGCTGTGAAGGTAAGTGACAAAAGAGGTCATGTGACCATTTTCTCCCTCTAGATTGTAAGCCTGTATAGGCAAGCCCTCTTCCCTATTGTATGATATATACTCCTAGCAAGAGAAAAGCAGCTTCAAAAATGCACCTAAGCCACATATTTTTAAGCACGTTCTGCCATTTTTTTTTTCATTGGCCAGAATAATAATTTATTCTGGCCATTGAAATAAAAAAAAAAAACTAAAGGTAGCTAGCACTGAGCCCCCTTTACCCGGCATAATAGGAGTTTGAGTGTGCATGAGGCCTTAGGGCCAGTCCACACCACATGAAGGCCAGTGCATTTTTTTTTTGTATCAAAAACAACAAGGAAAGTAGGTTATATGATTTTTAATGGTATAGTTCAAACCACTGCTTGTAGTTCCAAGGCATCCCAGTTACAGAAAAAAAAGTAGAACATGCTGCATTTTTCCTGCACTGGACTGTACTGGAACGCTGTAAAAAGCATAAAAAAATGCACTGGAACCTACCTAAATGCACCAAAAACGCACTGGAACACACATGTTTTTTAGCCTAGGTTCACATACGGTATGTGCGATGTGGGAACCAGCATGATTACAGTGCTGGTTCCCGCATAAGGCCCCATTCACACTAGCGCGTTTTTTGATGCATTTTGCAGAAATGCACGGGAATTTTTTAACATGGGTTCCTATGGAACATGTTCACATCAATGCTTTTTTGTATCTCTGCGTTTTTGGAAAGGGTCGGGGACTTTTTTTCATGCAAAAAGCAGCGTTTTGCATGTAATGGTTTTCAATGGACAAGCATCAAAAACGCAAGTGCACCGTTTCTGCAGCGTTTTTGATGCGTTTTTGGTGCGTTTTTGCCGTTTTTTTTTTTTTTTTTTTTTTTATGTTTTTTTTTTTGTAATTTTTTTTTAAGACTGTAAAAAAAAATGAAAAAAAAAAAAAAAAAAAAAAACGCAAAACGCAAATCGCGGCAAAAACGCGGCAAAAACGCGGCTCAAAAACGTGCCAAGCATGAAAAAAAAACCTCCAAAAACGCTCAAAAGCAACATGCATAGGTGTGAATCGAGCCTTACATCTCTTCCGCAGGCAGTTCACACTGCCCTCTGCAAACCGCTGCGGGTGTCAATACATTGTTAATGACACCCCCAGTGCGTACTGTGAACTCACACATGAATCCGATCATTTGGGTGAGAACGCTCATGCGATCCGATTCTAGTGTGGGGAAAAAAATTCCCTTCATGTGAATCCAATGCAAGGTCAACCATAGAACTGTATGGCTGAACTCGCACTGCACAGACATCGCATGTGATCGGCACCTGCTGTGCGGGTGGAAATCAAATGCAATGTCTGAGATCACACATATATGAACCCGGGCTTAAGGTTAAGAAAAAAAGAGGGGGAAAAAATGCACTGGAAGGCATCAAAAACATGCAAAAAACGCACATGTAGAAAAGCATCTGGAACACATCCGAACTGCGTTTCTATGGTGTGAACTGGCCCTTAATCTTCTCTGTATTAATTACTGGCTATGGCGTCACACAAGACAACGCTGCTCTATAAGGCTCCATTCACACTATGAGGCGCGATATGCGGGTTTTTGAGCATTATCTCACTGCACACATAGAGCAGCCCATTCATTTTAATAGGCTGCCCTACATGCACCAAAGCAGCTCATACACCTTTTTTAAGCTTTGCGCATTTTGCAAAAAAAGCGTGCTTGGGGTGCCATTGCCAAGGAATAGTACCGCAAGCATGACATGCTGTTCTCGCGCATTTTGTAAACGTGCAAAATTGTGCAATTCACAGAACACAATAGTGTGTATACAGCATCAACAAAATAATACCAAATAATAGAACATAAAAGAAGCAAAAGTACTAGCCGCTTTCAAATGTTTCTTTTGTCACCTGGTACTGATACAATAAGGCTTCGCTGCCGTTTTCCCTTACCATAAATGGCAGTGGCAGCCCCAAGAGCCAATCCGAAAATCGGCTGGGGTGGCAACATTGCGGGAACCCTGCACAGGTAAGTCTCCTGATATTAAAAGTCAGTAGCTACAGTATTTTTTTTGGGGGGGGGGGGCAGAAATCCTCTTTAAACGATTGCCGCCCACCGCACGTCATATGACGTTGTCGGGTTTGAGCGATGATATCTGAATGATGCCTGCAGCTACAGATATCAAGATATCTTCTTTTAGCGCCAGTGATTCTCACACCATAAGAATGATTATAGCAGCTGTTCAACCGCTTGATCGTTCTTGGAGGCGTCGAGCGGGGACATCTCCCCCCGCTGCTTCTACCGACTCACCCCTGCCATCGGTGAGTTAGAGAAGGGAACCGCTGGTGCCAGAGGCTGACAATAGAGATTTTTGGTGGACCAGATGGTCCCCGGAGTCTCTATGATCATTCAGAGGCTGGGCGCAATGTTATGGCGTCATGCCAAGCCCCTGCATTTGAAAAAATGGCGCCACCTTGGCTCGGAAGCTGAGCTCTTTTTTTTTTTTTTTTTTTTTTTATTTCAGGCTTCCCAGCCTAGAAGTGAGATGTGGGGACTTATTGACCCCATATCTCACTGTAAAGAGGACCTGTCATGCTTATTCCTATTACAAGGGATGTTTACATTCCTTGTAAGAGGAATAAAAGTGATCAAAAAAAAAAAAAAAATGTAAAAAGTAAAATAAAAAAATAAATAAATAATTTAATTTGCCCCTGTCCCCGTGTGCTCGCATGCAGAAGCGAACACATACGTAAGTTGCGCCCACTTATGTAAAAGATGTGAGGTATCGCCGCAAACGTTAGAGCGAGAAAAATAATTCTAGCCTTAGACCTCCTCTGTAATTCAAAACATTTAACCAGTATAAAATTTTAAGGCCTCGCCTATGGGGATTTTTAAGTACTGAAGTTTGGTGTCATTCCACGAACAGGTGCAATTTTGAGCGTGACATGTTAGGTATCTATTTACTCTGCGTAACATCATCTTTCACATTATGCAAAAAAAGTGGGCTAACTGTTTTTTTTTTTTTTAATGCATGAAACGAATGGAAAAAAAAAACGCGTTTGAAAAATTGCTGCACAAATACCGTGTGAGCCAATAAAAGGGGCAATGACCGCCATTTTATTCTCTAGGGTCTCTGCTGGTCTCCTGGGACTTGCGAAGTGTCCCAAGAGATTATGTGGCGATCTGACCAGAAGTGGGAGCAGGTACCTGTCAAAATCAGGTACCATCCCCCCCAAAAAAAGACATTCCAATTATAAGGGGGGGGGTTAGTGGAACCTACTCTTTTGAAAGTTTGGCTTTCAGCTGCAAAGGCAGTTGACAGGGTTGTATAAATGCAAGGGAAAATGATCCCTCTGTTATGTTCAGTGGGCAGTACCACCACCAACTAAAATGAATAGGGCCACACATGCAACCACCTTATAACTCTGTGCAATGGATGTGGTTGTGTAATAGCATTTACAGGGTTAAAACAGGCATTGGGGAAGTGAAATATTGCTTGCTCACCATCTGTTAAACACTGCGGATCGGATCGCTTTTCAGAGGGGCGGCAACGTCTGCCACAAGTATAAACTTAGCCTAAGGCACAGGGGCGAAAAGAAAGGCTGCATTTTTAGGCACATAACTTTTTTTTTTTTTATGGAAACAGATGAATAGTTGTCTATGGGGCAATGCACACAGCTGTGTACAGATCTGTGATGTAGCGATGCATTCAGAGCCATTAACCACTTGAAGACCAGGCTTTTTCTGGTACTTTTTATTTACAAGTTTAAATCATTTTAAACTTGTAAATAAAACATTTTTTTAGCAGAGACCCTGAGGGCCACATGCAGTCCTTTGGCACTTTTTGTGCATCGTTCAGGCCCCCTGCAGACTGATTTTCTTCACCATTTCAACCACTTCTTGTTTCATGTCTGCAGACTCAGACCATCTCTTGTATTATGTCCGTAGTCTCTGGTTATATCTTGTTTGTGTCTGTTGTCTGACACTGAATATTATGTGTGGACCTTTGGTGATGTTGAGAACTGCATTTGAGCCCCCCCAAGAGAGT
The DNA here is from genome assembly GCF_042186555.1 of Aquarana catesbeiana. Classification (NCBI taxonomy): domain Eukaryota; kingdom Metazoa; phylum Chordata; class Amphibia; order Anura; family Ranidae; genus Aquarana; species Aquarana catesbeiana. The sequence continues at coordinate 221,184,906 of NC_133330.1, read as the reverse complement.
GGACCATCTCAGCGTTATCGTGTATATGATAAATATTGTCTAACCAGAGTAGAAAATGAAAAGTCAAAGACATCTCTGTTTATATTATGTCCAGAGTAGGATAGATCATTGACTGGGGAAACAGAGAGTTCAACTTAAAAACAGAAGACATTAAAAGGAAAACTTCTACTCATAACGTAGACCTTTACCCAAAACGCTTTGATAGCTATTGATGTTCTTTAACAAAAGAACTTTGATTCCACATTAATATTTATGTTACCAAAATGTGTGTGTGCTGTAAATTGCCTCCAGCATTACTCCTATTTCTTCTAGCTGGAGGTCGCCATTTTGTTGAAGCCCAGAGCAGTCACTTACTTATTGTCAAAAATATGTCACTTTGGGCTAGTTTACACTTGCTTTAAAACAAGGCTTCGGACAATCTTTCTTGAAGCTCTGTGAACGCAAGTCAAAGCCCCTGTCACTAAATAAAATGGTTAGCTTACAGTCCTGTTTACACCTTGCTTTTGCTTTGCTTTGGTTTCGCTTAAAAAATCATACCCCATGTCGCTTTTGTGATGCTTCAAAGCTTCTTCAAAGCCTCCGTAGAAGTCTATGACAAAGCTCGCTTGAAGTATCATCAAAGCACCACTGAAGTATCATCCAAGCACCACCAAAGCACTAAATACACATCAACAAAGCATACTAAAGCGGTAGGCGGGTTAATGTGTGTTGAAGCCAAAGCAAGTGTAAATGAGCCCTTACTATAATTAAAATATGTACATTTGCAGTCTTGAATGTATGTTTTGGCTAAGGCAGAAAGGATGGCTTACAGAAGATTTACAGTGAAGTTTGCAAGCTAACAATGTAGGAGAAAGGTGAGATAATCAGACACTATTCTTGTAGGTTTAACTCTTTTGTGTCTCCCTGGCAGCAGAGTTTGTCCTATCACTTCTCCTGCTTTTCTTTTCTCTATTCCTAATCTGTGTTTCCTTCAGCAAAATCGGTGTCATCCCTGTTGCATCATCCCCCCACAGCATCAGTAAAGCTGTCAGCTGATCGGCCTCTAGTGGCTCTAAATTTAGGCACAGTGCTGAGAATAGAGAGTAACTGAGCATGTGTGCAATTGGGTGAGACAGTGCATTCCTGTATTTTATAGGCACTTATTTTTATTGTGTGCTCGCAAAAGGGGCCAGCCTAAAGTGAATTAGCAGGACTTAATTTTCTTTCTAAAGTTCCACTTTAAATATTTTTCTATGGGTCCAACCCCCCCCCCCCCCCCCCCAGTCCTGGAAGTCCAAGCTGCCAGAAGAAAAACAAGTTTATAAAAGTATAAAAAAAAGTACCAGGGAGAAGCTTCAGGGGATGGTGGTAGGCAGATGCCAGGTATTACCGGTGTTCCCCTTTTATCATGTATTATAATGTTAAAGTGGTTGTAAACCTCAGACATGAAATGTAAACAAAGCATATCCCTCTATATTGTATACTTGTCCTAATTAGGACCACTAAGTGTCATTTCTGTCAGCTGCTTTGGTCACTTCTGACAAGTTTTCCTTACACCAAGAGAAAAAAGGTGATAGGAGAGGAAGCTCCAGCTGATTGACAGCCTCAGTTCTGTTCCTGTGTCCTGTGTGAAATGGGGTATGTCCCTTCCCTCCAATCAGCTTTCAGTGCTCTCCTCACTGAGCTCTGCAGAGTGTAACTTCAGCTTTCCACCCCTTTTTTTTTTCTGACAGTTCAGACAAACTTTATAAATTCTGGACTTTAAATGGATGTAGAGAAGAGAATGCCGCAGATAAACAGGTACAACTTATGTAGGAGGATTTGTTTCATCTTTGTGCATCACATGAGGCCAGTCCTTTCGCTGGGTATATGTAAGGGTTTACAACCACTTTAACAAGGACCGCCCCACGTACATATACTGCGGCAGGGCAGCCCTTAAGTGTAAAATCACATACCTGTACATGACTTCTTCCATTGGCTTTGGGGCGCGCATGATCGTTCACTGGAGAGACAGAACGGCGGTCTGCCTATGTAAACAAGGCAGACTGTCGTTCTGTCAGACAGGAAGAAAGAGATCCGTGATTTCTGCTAATCAGGAACATAGATGTGTCTCTTCCTCGAGTCAGACTATCCCCCACACAGTAAGAAAGCACACCCAGGGAACACAGTTAACCCTTTGATTGCCCCTGATGTTAACCCTTTCCCTGCCAGTGTCATTTATACAGTGGCAGTGCATTTTTTTTAGCACTGATCACTGTATTGGCATCACTGGTCCCCAAAAAGTGTCACCTAGTGTCAGATTTGTCTGTCGCAATGTCGCAGGCCCACTAAAAAATCGTTGGTCGCCACCATTACTAGTTAAAACAATAAAAAAATTAAATAGTCCATAAATCTATCCCATAGTTTGTAGACGCTATAACTTTTGCGCAAACCAATCAATATAGACTTATTGGGATTTTTTTTACCGAAAATATGTAGCAGAATGCAAATTGGCCTGAACTGGTGAAGAAATTGTCGGTCTTTTTTTGTTTATAGTTCGAAAAATAAAAATTGCAGAGGTGATCAAATACCACTAAAAGAAAGCTCTATTTGTGGGAAAAAGAGGACATCAATTTTATTTGGGTACAGTTTTGCACGACCACGCAATTGTCAGTTAAAGTAACGCAGTGCCGTATCGCAAAAAATGGCCTGGTCAGGAAGGGGGTAAAACCTTCTGGGGCTGAAGTGGTTAATATAAAAGGAACAAGTGAATTCAGAGCAAAATCTGAACTATTCATAAGTATGCTTTTTCTGATTCACTGATTCACTGAAAGTACTGAAATCAGATCAGCATGATAGCCAGGCAGCTAGCATTTGCAGGAGGAGTGGTCAGCAATGGCAACCACCATATTTATCTAGGCACAGGTACCTTTTAAACTGGAATGCCCAAAAAGTTTGTAAAGGCAAAACCTTTTTTTTCAATTTTAAATTAGGAGTAGGAAAGAATTAGAATTCCTGTCTGGTTTTTAAGGTTATCTGGGTTTACATTACAGAGATTTCCCTCTCACTTCCTGTCCTGCTAACTATAGTTTTACCAGACAGGAAATTAGGCAATTTTCCAACAGCAATACAGAGAGCAATAAACACCTGACAGGGGATCCAGCATCCTGATACTCTACTAAATAAAATAGTTTTTATTTCTGTCTGTATTGCTGTTGGAAAGTTTTCTTCAATTCCTGTCTAGTAAAACACTGTCAGGACAAGAAGAGAGAGGGTCAATCTATCTTGAATAGAAGTGAAACAGACAGAAGACTGAAGGCCTGTCAAATTAAGACAAGCCTCCATGCTGCCGCTGTGCCCGCATACACTTAAATGGGCTGTCTGCACGAGCACCTGGAGGCGCTGTCAAGTCACATAAACAAACAGCACATTCACAAACTACAAGCCTCAGTATCCATGTGAATAAGGCCTTATTGTCCAAAAGTTAAAAGGATAACTAAACCCAAGAACAAAGATGCAATATATGTGAGGGTGGCAGATTTAAAATGACTGCTTGCTGCCCGACTCTGGTGGGGACTGTGTGAGAAATGGGCACCAGCAGAAGATTCAAAGCTGTAGATTGCAGGTGTCAAGTCAGTTAAGATGGTGGCTGCTGGTATGCTGACTGAGCATGGGGAACAACAAGCTTGGTGATTAAAGCCTAGTACACGCGGGACAATTGTCTGGCAGCATCGGCCAGTTCAATAGAAACTGGCTGATATTCGACCCGTGTGTACTGCAGCCAGTCCGACAGAAGCCAGCTCCCGATGACCGAACAGAACAGCAGGGGAGATCGCTGTGCTAACATCAGAGTGTTAGCACAGTGGCTCTGACCTGAGCTGTCAGTTTTCTTTTAATTCAGCCCGTTAGGTTGAGCGAAAAAAAATTTTTTTAGTTCGTACTAGGCTTAAAGCCGAATTCCACTTTTCCGTCTCCTCCCCCCTCCAGTGCCACATTTGGCACCTTTCAGGGGGGAGGGGGGAATGGGTACCTGTTTTTCACAGGTACCGCTCCCCACTTCTGGGAGACGGGGCTGCGGCCCAGTCCCTCAGAAGTTCGGACCCCTCTTCCTTCCTCCACCGCCGGACAAATTAGGAAGCATAACGCGCTTTGCGCATGCGCAGTAGGGAACCGGCTGTGAAGCCAAAAGGCTTCACTGCCAGGTTCCTTTACCAGGAATTGTGGCGGCTGTACCCGACAGCCAATCCGAAGATCGGCTGGGGTGCCGACATGGCGGGCTCCCTGGACAGGTAAGTGTCCATATATTAAAAGTCAGCAGCTGCAGTATTTGTAGCTGCTGACTTTTAATTTCTACCTCTCTTTTTCTCCTCCATCCCTCTACTTAGTCCTGACCAAAGTGTGCATTGTTTCAACAGCTGCTGTTAAAGAAGTTGTTCTTTTCTAAGGTTAATAATGATCCTTTGTACTGAGGTCTATGTGTGTCTGTGAGACGGTGACATATTTTGGAAGCATATGTGTGCATTATTAGGCTATGTTACTTAGACCTGACCACTGCAGTCTCCACATTGCCTTCTCCTGACCCCTGCACACTGCAAAATTATTTACTCCTGAGCTCAGTGAAATGTGTGTATTGCTTTTATATGCTCTTTAAACCAGAGACAGCCAGACAACTAGCATTTTAGTAAGGAGGTCAGCAATGTGGCTTCTATATCCTTTAATAAGACTAGAGAAGAAATGACCCCCCACCCCTACCAACATTAAAAAGTGGCTGGTAAGGCATACTCTATACAACACCAAACAATCTTTGTAGAAATATACAAGTTCCCATCAGGTGATGTTTCGACCTATGGAGGACGGAGTGCTGAGGGTTTCTGCCTGTCTCATTCATCCCGGCCAAATATCTTTTCATTTCCTCAAACAGGCTTTGAATAGGATTGTGGA